>NW_015643573.1:186257-197374 GCF_001515625.1 Sinocyclocheilus rhinocerous | reverse complement strand
TCTCACACAGAGATCGCACTGTCATAGTGTTTGGGAACATTCATGCATAATTTAAATACATAATCATATGAAATCAGATAAAAATAAAATATTTTAGAAGAGAACCGCAGCATCACAGTTGTCTGAACCAATGAGCATTAAGCTGTGTCATCAGTCAGTCGTTTCCCATCATGCTCTTGATCAGCGCAGTCGGTGGAGATCGACTGCACAATCCGACACAGCCGCCTCGCCGTCGCGAGAGTTTTTTGGCACACGTCGGCATGACATCAGAGCAAGTCGGACGTAACTCGGACACTTTTCTAACTGTCATGCATCTCGCGGTGATCACCGGTGATCGGTTCTGCGCAGATTTTGCTCATCCCAAACAAGCCGAGTATCATGACGCCAGCGTGTGGCGGCGCTGACCCAGATCCGGCGTAATGACGTCATCACGCCGGATCTGGGTCAGCGCCGGTGTTGTACCGAAATCCGACCCACCGTGAAAATCTTACCCCCCTCGTGTGCACGCGCCTCACACATTAATACGCAGCGCAGCGACTTTAAATGCATTTCTTCCGGCTTTTCTTCGTTTTTTAATGAATATTTTTCGATGTTCCACTCAGCAAGCACCAAGGAGCTTACTCTGCCCATTGAACTTGCATATGAAACCCCCCGTGAAAATCTTACCCCCCTCGTGTGCACGCGCCTCACACATTAATACGCAGCGCAGCCACTTTAAATGCATTTCTTCCGACTTTTCTTCGTTTTTTAATGAATATTTTTCGATGTTCCACTCAGCAAGCACCAAGGAGCTTACTCTGCCCATTGAACTTGCATATGAATGTCATAAAGAATAATAATAGTTAATCACATTTGTTTCTCGCATATGCATTCATATATATACGCAAATAACACGCTATATAGCGAGGCAGATAAATGTTTGCAATGTAACACTTTTTAAGTGGCATGTGTCATTACATCAAACAAATTAAATTAAATTATTACCAAATTCTTGTTATAGCAGTGACAACTGATAAACAATTATGTAAAAAAAAAAACTTTATTTTATTTATTTTTTATATATTTACTCATGTGTGTATGTACTTATTAGGATCTCTTTTTTTCGTTCATTCATTTACATTAAGCTTATGTTATGAATAGACTATATGTTGTGTACATATATATATATATATATAATTGCCATGTAGCTTCAATTACATTAACAATAACAACAAGGTAGTTGTTAAAGCATTTTTTACTAAATCATCTGCATCTCCTGCACTGCATCAAAAGACCAACTGTACATAATGTGTAAGAGTAAGGTAATTATTTATTGATGATTAAATCTGCCAATGTGTAAATGAGGAAATGTTAGTTTATGAATAAACCTTTATTAACTTATCTTATTAAGTGATCTTTTCCATTTCATTTATCTATTTATTTATTACATTTGGGGACACTGAATTTTGAACAATGTTGTTAGATTCTATGTGTGGACATTATCAGGTGAGAAAAGTTCTAGAGTTCTAGACATTTTCACATTTATTTTTATCTAAATTAACTATTTTAAATGTATGGTTTAATTCTAACATATTAACATATAACATAATCTATCATCATGATGTTTTTTTCTCTAGACTTTTCCACGAACCCCAGTTACGCCCTTGCGGCCCCCAAGTTTGAAAACCCATGACTTAGAAATGTCTGTCCTTCCATTAATAGTAAATAAACAAAACTGTTTAAGTAAAATGCTACTTTCAAAAACTACTTTCATTTTCTAAAATTCAGTTTGTGCGTGTTCAGTTTTCATTATGGCTAAATTAAGTCTGTTAAGTGCTTCCCCTCAGCACAAGTTTGGCATTTGTAAAGCGCAGCATCCCAGCTTTCTGAATATTCATAACAAATTCTCGATAGCATGTGTCTGAACCCATAAAATGACCTTAATCGCATTGACTGACACATGTAAACCCGTCCTGTTGAAGCTACAATCAAAAGCTTTTGAGAACACATCCTCCATGACGTGATGTGATAAAATAAATTTGGTGAGTCTGTGACTTTGTAAACCTGCGCTGGTCAGGGGGGTGTAATTTTAGCAGGCGTAAGGATGTGAATATTATACCCCCCAATGTAAACCCATCCTGTTGAAGCTACAATCAAATGCTTTTGGGCACACATCCTCTATAACATGATGTGATATTAAAATAAATTTGGTGAGTCTGTGACCTTGTAAACCTGTGCTGGTCAGGGTGGTGTAATTTTAACAGGTGTAAGGGTGTGAATATTATACCCCCCAATGTAAACCCGTCCTGATGAAGCTACAATCAAATGCTTTTGGGCACACATCCTCTATAACATGATGTGTGTAACACAGTTCGTAGTCACGGGAAGAAGGAGACGGGAACCGGCGAACGTTTAAGCAAAACTTTAATAAAATAAACCAACACAAAATGAAAGTAAAGCGGCAGCCCCTCGCGGACGACTGCCGCTTACATATTAAACTGTTGGTAAGCCGACAAGAAAAGTTATTTAGGAAAATTATTATTTTAGTTATTGCATTTAAGACTGCTATACCATGTACAGCAAAAAAAAAAAAACATGTAATGTAGCCTGTGTCCCAATGTGTCAAGTCTGCAGAAAAGTACCCAGAGGTACGTATTTTTATGAGACTGGGTTGGTTATTTGCGTATATATGAATGCATATGCGAGAAACAAATGCGATTAACTATTATTATTCTTTATGACATTCATATGCAAGTTCAATTGGCAGAGTAATACAGTGTTTACTCAAATCACGGAGTGAACTAATAAGAAATGACAACAGCAAATACGACCTGGATCTTCATGCAGCAGGATAGTCAATGTAATGTGAATTTAACAGCTTTATTTAGCCAACTGGCAGCTTTATTCTTAACCATGTGGAAGTCTCGACAGTTTACGGACGAATGAAATGTCTGCTTATTACTTATTAATTATTATTACTTATTACTTAACGCTTATTAAATGTCCACAACGCTTCCATGTAGGCTCATTGGTGCTTGCTGAGTGGAACATCGAAAAAAATATTAAGTAAAAAACGAAGAAAAGCCGGACGAAATGCATCTAAAGTCGCTGCGCTGCGTATTAATGTGAGGCGCGTGCACGCGAGGGGCGTAAGATTTTCACGGGGGTCGGATTTCGGTACAACACCGGCGCCGCCACACGCTCGCGTAGAATAAACGAAAAGACCGAATAAATTGTACCGAACAATGATATGACGAAATCAAATAGCAACCAGCGCAGAGTGAGAGGCACGCACTCTTTATAATGCAACAAATGTCAGCAGTGTGGAAGCATTTGAAACTGTCCGAGAAAGACGCAAAAATCATTTCAAGCACCGACAGCGAGAGACTGTTTAGTACTGCAGCGCATGTCTTCGATGAGAAGAGGAAGGGGTGATTGTTGCTAGCCTAGTATGATGATTGAAATCGCGAAATGGCCTTAAACAATTAAATACACTGCAGAACGTTATGTTTTCGAGCTCGAATTGCATGTATTCTGACAGCGCTGCACAAACTCGCGGCGTTATCTGCTTATTAACCAGGGTTCAAAGTCCAAAGTGCGAGGAATATCTGCGCTGAACCAGTGTTACTCGTCAGTTGCTCAGTCACATTTTTATGATTTTTTACAAGGCACGTGACAATGCGATACGTACAACGTATTCGTAATGAGACTCGTTTATAAATCTGTTGTTGTCAACAAAAAGAAGCATTGAGGTCTTCCTGCGCATTTCCACCAAAATAAAAGTTGAGAAAAAACAGTAACTCTATCAACATTCATAAATGTTAGTATTGTAATTTTACTGTTGTTCTGTAAAATAAAATAAAAAGTAAGACAATAATAATGATAATAATAATTACAACAGCTCTGTTAATACATTTATTACAACATTCACACATAGCGTTCAAATTAGGATCTGTAATAGTTTCTAATGTTTTAAAAGAAGTCTCTTCTCAGCAAGGCTGCTTTAAATTGGTTCCCATAGCGACCCCTAGAGGACGCAGTTCGAAGTTCCCATGAAAGGGAACTTATTTTTTTTTGGCAATTCACCATTAAAAAAAAAAAAAGCAATATCATGCCCAGGCTTCTTTTATTGCAGGTTACATTGTTATGCCAGTAGGTGGCAGCCAGAGACGGTCTTAATCAGTTAGTTAACCACTGAAAGAATACTATGACAAAGATATCACTTTATGGATATACAAAAAAATGTGCAGGGAATTGTGCTTCACACTGGTGCACTTATGAATAGATGTATTATAGCAAACCAAGTTTAATGAATCTCACACCTAACATACAGCATTATGGTCAGTTTACACTGCCACAAAAACTATTTAAAAAAACATGCTTATTTTGTTTTGTTTGGACAGTGTGTTCACCCTGTTGGAGTATGGCGGTGTGAATGGGCTTTTAGGTGCTTTGGAAAAAAAACAGTAAAAAAAAATATATATTTTTAATGTTTAAGCAATTAACATTAAATTCTTAAATCTTAAGTTATTCTTACTTTCCCTATTCTTGCAATATTCAAGTGTTCATGTCCCTGAGTAATATCTGCATGCACCTAAGTCTGAAGAGAACACATAATATGCTAGTAGACAGCAATCCATATGAGAGAGAGGTCTTGTGTGGAGGGTGAATCTGGAACTGACTTCTGTACAGGTTGTCACAACATCTCTTGATTATCTGTCTTCACAAACTGCCCTGAAATATAATTCAAACATTAACAATGATTGTTATAAATCTAACGCGAGGCTCTTACTGTTACGGAAGTATACTCGGAACACAGAGAAATGGGTAAGTAGGAGTTTATTCACAACAACTGAGCTCAACAGGTAACCAGGAGGATAGACTTGTAATGGATACTGGAGTGGAGAGGTCGTGGGGTGATAAGAGAGTCTCTTTCTTACAGGACCAGGAGATCGGGAAGGAGCTGAAGACCAGAGGCACGGAGACGATGGAGGACTAGGACGAGGAGAACACACTGGGGAGATAACAGGAGGTAAGGTCAGGTTCAGACACTTGTTTAAAGAGAATAGCAGTGGTGCTACTGGCATAGAGTCCTTTACGCATAAACGAGACCGGACGCTGTAGTGAGGTGCTGGGTGTGCATATAAAGCTAGTTTGATGAGGGTGCAGATGGATGTCAGGTGTGTGTGATTAATACTCAGGTGAGGGAGTGCGCTGGGATTGGCTGGTGAGGAGACCTGGCTGATTAGTAACAATAAGCTTGTAAATATTGTATAATTTCTGTAAAAATCATTAGTAGATATTTAAAATGCAATGAAAGTTTAATGACATTTGTAAACATTAACTAATGATCCGTTAAGCATAAAATGTTTGGTAACGATTTATTAATGAAGCTTTAAATCATTGTAAACCATCTGTCAAAATCCTTTGAAGATTTCAAAAAAAAAAATCCATGATCATATGAATTGAAAGTTTAATTACATTTGTAAGCATTTCAGGGATCGTTGTGATTGGGTGGTGGCGGAGCCTGGCCGATCTGTTGCCCCCCCCCCCCTTCCACGGCCCGCTCCTGAGGGCCGAGGACCCCAACGTCGTGGTGGTCGACCTCTTCCTCTGGGCGCAGAGCGGTCTGGATGAGAGGTATGAAAGGTGTCAAGCAGCGTGGGATCAAGGATATCATTTCTGGGAACCCAGGACCGTTCCTCCAGGCCGTAGTCCTACCAATCCACCAGGTATTCTAGATGACCACCACGGCGCCGGGAGTCCAAGATCTCATTGACCCTGTACGCCACGCCATCTTCCTGGATTAACGGAAGGGGGGGTTCCACCGCAGTGCCAGGCTCTGAGGAGACAGAAATGGGAGAATAGTGAGGTTTTAGGAGTGACATGTGGAAGGTGGAGTGAATCTTGTAGTGTGGAGGCAATTGGAGTTGGTAGGTTACGGGGTTGATCTGCTTAGTGATGGTGAAGGGGCCAATGTATCTGGGACTAAGCTTCTTGCAGGGCAAGCGCATCCTGATGTCCCTGGTTGACAGCCAAACCTTCTGACCCGGTTGGTAAGATGGAGCTGTGGAACTTCTCAGGTCGGCTGTCATCCTGCATCAGCGCAAAGCCCTCTGAAGCTGGTGGTGAGCTGCGTCCCAGACCCTATCGCTCTCTCGGAACCAGTGGTCGACAGATGGAACATCGGATGGCTCTCTGGACCATGGGAAGAGAGGGGGCTGGTAACTGAGCACGCACTGGAATGGAGTGAGGCCAGTGGTGGGCTGACGAAGGGAGTTCTGCGCGTACTCGGCCCAGCCCAGGAACTGGTTCCAAGAGTTCTGGTGGCCATGGCAGAAGGTTCGTAGGAAGCGACCAATCTCTTGGATTTTCCTCTCTGTTTGCCCGTTTGACTGAGGATGGTAACCAGAGGAGAGGCTGACGGTCACACCTAGGAGGGCAAAGAAGGCTTTCCAAACTCTTGAGATAAACTGCGGTCCGCGGTCTGACACAATGTCCTCTGGGATTCCAAAGTAACCGAAGATGTGGTTAAACATGAGTTCTGCTGTCATCATGGCTGTGGGAAGGCCTTTAAGGGGGAGAAGACGACATGATTTAGAAAACCGGTCTACAATCACCAGGATGCATGTGTTACCATCTGAAGGAGGAAGATCTGTGATGAAGTCCACTCCTAGGTGTGACCAAGGTCGGTTGGGAACGGGCAGCGGGTGGAGCTTGCCAGATGTCACAAATGCGGTCTTCCACTCGTCCCCCTCACGTATAAGGATGAGGTTATTGGCACTGCGGAGGTCCAACTTGGTGAACACAGTGACTCCGCGGAGGTGTTCTAATGTCGCTGGGAAGAGGGGAAGTGGGTATCGGAACTTCACAGTAATTTTATTAAGAACTCAGTAATCGACACAAGGCCTCAAGCCTCCGTCCTTCTTGGCCATGAAGAAGAAACTTGAAGCAGCAGGGGACGTAGAAGGGCGGATGTAGCCCTGCTGTAGGGCCTCTTCAATGTACTCCTCCATGGCTTTCTGTTCGGGAATTGACAGTGGGTAGATCTTCCCATGGGGCACTGCCTCACCCGGTAGCAGATCTATTGCACAGTCCCATGGCCGGTCATTCTAATTCGTGAATGAATCGTTTGGTGCAATTTGCGAACCGATTTAAAAGGTTCATTGAAAAGAATCAGTTCGTTCTTGAATCAGACACCGCTTCTGCGTGTCGGAGCACGTGCTTTATTATAAGGAGTAACGATATGTTTTATGAAATGTAGTGAAGTAAAAAGTATGATCTTATGCTTTGGAATGTAGTGAAGTAAAAGTAAAAGTTACTCAAAATAAAACGACTCCAGTAAAGTACAGATACTTGAAAAATGTACTTAAGTACAGTAACGAAGTAAAACTACTCCGTTACTGTCCACCACTGACTAGGAGACACATTTAGCAATTTTTTTTCATCTTCATGAATAAAAAGTGAATCTTTAAAGTGAATTTTACTGCACAACTGTAGAGTTAAAAAATAATATAGGCTTTAAAATATTTTAAGTGTTTAAAAAAATGTACACTATAGACGAACAGTGGGTAAAGGGCAGTGTGTTTTTTTTTTGTGTTTTTTTTTATATATTCATGCATCTCACTCCAGCCAGGCAACCAATGTTGGCAACCCCGATATAATATAATATAACATTTTACTTAGCTAGTTTTAGATGAAAGTTTTTGTCGTCTGTGTAAAAAAAAAACTTTCCTTGGTATATATTTTTGTAATAAAATAATTCTGTTTCATAAAATTGGTACTGATAACAGCTTAACATTATTTACCTTAGCCTACCTTTGGGGTCTTTGCTATCATATTCAAATATCATTATGCCTCAGTTAGATAATTATAGATTAAGAGTTGTTGTTTTTTATGTACAGATGGCTTGCTGCTCTGTATGATAATTTATGTTGTTAAAACAATATTCTGTTCTGTAAATGCATTGTCTGCTGGTTTATTTAGCTACTTTTCAGTACACCACATTAAGTATGCCACTTAGTTCTGTAAGACTTTGAACGTTAAAGTGTAAATTAACACCTGACCACTCTTGTGGGTTTGCTACTGTTACAATTAAATAGAAGGGTAAAAACATTGGTATGATGTAAGCAAAACAGCTACAACAAATAAAACTGATAATGGGTGTGTTAGATTTATAGTGTGCGAATAATCAAGCATTGACAATAATCAGTCGTATTGGCGGCACCGAGGGGCCCCCAAATAAAATTCTGCTTAGGGCCCCATAAAGGCTTGGGCCGGCCCTGGTTTTTGTGTTAATCAAAGCCACAGCAGAAGTGTTGTGTCTCCCAGCAACACACAGTGAGTCAATGATTCAGTAACCCTTTCATAAAGACAGACGCCTCGATTCTGAATGAATCAGCCATTTGAATGAAAGACTAATGACTCGCTCATTAAAACAGTCATTTACTGTCATCTACTGGTGGTTTGGTTTCATAATTAAAAGTATTGAGTTTTTCCCAACATTTTTAACTTGAATGTTCAAAAATATTTAAAACATTACTCTTAAAAAATTATTTATGCTTTTGAAATTTTGTGGTGTAAATGCATTTATGGCACCTCAGCTTCATCAAACAGTCTGTGTAAATACATGTAATGCCACTTCAGATGCAGCTTCTGTGTTTCCTGCAGTGAAAAGATGGAGTTTGTTGATAGTATGCACACTCTAATGTGAACATTAAAATTTGCAAAAAATAAATTACCCCCCTGCTCACAAAGAGAAGTATGAACACAAATGACAACAGAGTTGCACTGTCCAAAAAGATTGTGGTATAAATGTGCTTTTTTTACTTGAAGCAGATGTCTTTTCCCTTTATTTTGTGCACCAGAATGCTTCTTTACATGTTAAATTCTCAAAAAGTTTCTTATGGGCGGAGGGGGGGTGGGTGATTGAGTTGAGTTTTAACAGACCCCCTAAAGTGTGCGGTGAGTTTGGTGGGGGGTAATGGCTAATGCTAACGCTTCCGGTTTGCCAGTATGTGGAAAAGGAGACCAGAGGCCGTTTTTTTTTATGGATGTCAATGGAGGAGAGGCTTCACTACGTTGAATAAACAGCTTTTTAGAGGAAACAGCTTATCATTTAATGAGTCGACAACCTAATCTCCAACATGTTTTACACTAAGCAATATTTTTGGATTGAACTATTTACACCGAAAAAAAAATGCAGTTTTATAAGAGAAGTCACTGACTTTTTTGCGACAGGTGGGATTCAGATTACGGCATTTCTCATTCATTCCTATGGTATCCGTAAATGGCGATTGAGTGTCGCACAACTCTGACTGAAAGTCAATGACGTCAAGGCTGTAATGTGATTGGTTATTAAGGCACACGTGATCCAAGTTGACCGTTACGCTTTCTCCAATAGTAAGTAATTCTAATAATACATGTCAGAAATTCATCCGACCATCCGATTGCCGCTTGGGAGAGGCTAATCGCCTCTCGTAACCCGCTGTAAAGTTCACGAAAAAAGACACACGACAAAGCTGAAATTCGGCCCGACTCAAAAAAGTTGCACAAGTCAGAATTTGGCTCAAACTCGGATGAGAATCGCAGTGTATGCCGGGCCTTAAAGTAGTGAATACCAGCTAGGAATTTGATCCGACTTGAGACGGGGTCAACGCCACATCATTGTGACTATGCCATCAAAGTACAGTTAGAGTGTTTTGTGATTGGCCGAATTTACCACTGACAACAAGCGTGTGTTTCGCCTTTAAAAGTAATGCGGGAATGTTGACCTCTAGATTTAACCACATATTAATTAGCTCTTTAGTTTAATACAGTATTGCTCTACTGATATCTACTGTGCTAGAATAAATAAATTAATGTTACAATGTAACTTACGACTTTTCTACATGAGAAAGAACATTGAGAAAAAAACTTAAAAGGACAAGACAAATCAAGACATAAGACTGACATCACATACAACGTACTAATGCATTATCCCTCATGAACAAATATAACATCTGATGTTTGCATATGTGCACAACGGTGTACCCCCCCCTTCTGGTCTATGTGTCCTCTGCTGAATTATTTTTTATCCCTGGTGGCGATAAAAAATATATATCCCCCCGCTACCCCACCAACCACCAACAGAGCATGTAAAATACCCAAAATAAAAATATTTTTTATTAAGTAAAATACGTGGTCCTTTAGTGATGTGATCATATGTGATTCTGACTACTTGTGATTTGAGCAGCTAAATTATAAAATACATTGACCTTGTTTTACACTGGTAAATAACACTGTCCACTTGTGATCTGAGCACCATACAGATGTTAAAATCAGATGTAAATGTAGTCTTATTATTAATAGTCAACAAGCACATGCATACTTTTGGGAATATGACCTCTTAAAGGGATAGTTCAACCAAAAATTAAAATTCTGTCATCATTTTCATCACACATCATCACAAGTTTTGTGGGTGAAAAAAAAAAATCCCCCCGGTTGATGCTACCCCACCAACCACCAGAGCATATAAAATTCCAAAAATAAAAATATTTTTTATTAAGTAAAATACTGCAACATGACAATACAAACAACAATAAAATCAGAAATTGACTTTCACTGTCAGCGCTCCCGCTTAATAGAGACGGTCTGGGTTTCATGATCCTGGTTAACATGCCTTTATCCATGCAGGGCTTTTCAGAAAATCAGCGCACGTGACAGTATGAGATTAATACATAATGTTTTTGCTCAAAACTCACTCTACTGTGACCTAATGCAGATATGTTATATAATAAACTGACGGATAAATGTATTATGAGACAGAACACAGAAGTTTACAGTCACCGTAATGTGGGAATTATGATCACGCAATATTGACAAACGGATCGGCAGAGAATCGTCTTTCTGCGAGTCATTAAGAAATTATGGTTCTGTTCTATTTAAAGAAATATGAGGTAAACGTGTGAATACACAATATGCGTGCTTTTGGAGTAAAAGTTTGTATGTTGTGTAGCGATCGTACTGATCAAAAATAAATGGAAGCATTTATTTCCATTTAAGCCCCCCCCCCCCAAGTTACTGCGTTACAAAGTACTTCAGTATTATTTTTTTCTATTTTTACCCAAAATGAGACGATGTGAGCATTATGGAGCAGG
>NW_015643573.1:173131-186230 GCF_001515625.1 Sinocyclocheilus rhinocerous | reverse complement strand
AAGTGAGACCCAGGAAATCCCTTATATGGACAAATGCATCAGATATCACTACAGCTGATTAACATGCAGATAGAAATGCTTTGACTGATGAAACGTTGAAGAAAATAAACACCCAATTGCAATTCAATGCTAATTGACATAGGTTGTATCACAGTAAATATTTTTATAAAAAATATTTTCTGTCTCACTGAGAAGGGTAAGTGAGGGTTTAAAAGAAAAGAAAGGGTTTAAAACAGTGTGAATTGAAATGTGCCAGTAAAAAATGTGGGATATGGGTAAGGTTGGGCATTGTTTGAATGGGAAATGGAGTCCGAATGGAAGATCGCTAATACTCTGGAGACAGTTCCCTCTGGTGGTGCGGAGGAGGCGGTACGGGAGCCTCCTCTGTAACATCCACTCCTTTGTGCGCATTTTAATATGACTTTAAACCATTCAAGCAGAAGAAGACTCATGCTCTGTTTTCTGTACTGCAAACATAGGGGCATAGCCATCATTTCAGAAATGAGGGGGACAGAAATGTAAAAAAAATAAATAATAAAAAATTAAAAAGTATGCCTAAGGTTGAAAATAAATTATGTTTATAGTGAATGCATCTATAAATGGTCTTATTTTTACGATTTAGTTTTAATCCAAATGTTGCGTGTGCTAAGTGAGTGAACATCAAAGATCATACAACAGAATTGCGCGCGAGCACTCTCTCTCTCTCTCTACCGTTAAGTAACTTGTGCATTGTTTTACTTACTTGTTTTTGACATATCCGACCGAACTACAAACTTTCCAGTGATGTCTGTGAGAAAGGGATATTCACTCTACAAGCTTGTGCATCTGCGCCGCCGCGCGCTCAATCCACTCAGCGTGCTTTGTTTATCAGCTTGCGCACATCAGTTATACAGGCGTTAATACTGAATGTTTAACATTATATTCATTGTATACATATACTTCGAAGACATCTTTAATCTCTAATAACTCCATTCTGCTGTCTGTTGTCGGTGTTTCTTTGTCTGAATATGGCACTTAACACATGCTGTGTGGTATCGGCGTTTGGTATCGGGGCATTTTAACGAGTACAAGTACAGGAGCTCAGTATCGGGCCCGATACCGATACCAGTATCAGTATCGGTGCATCCCTAATAAGAAGCAACATGGAACCACAGAAGCTAACTGTTTCAAACACGACTGATGTTATATAGTGATTTAGGAGCAAAATATGATATTAGTCTCGTAAATTGTCATGTTTGATGCTATGTTAAGCAAACATACTAACATACTACTACTACATATCCCTGTTGCCAGGAGCAACTGTTTTATAACTAAATTTGAAACGTACATTCACATAAGATTATGTGGTTGTTTTTAAGAAGGGCAAAAGCAAAGAAGGGTAAGTGAAGGTTTAAAAGAAAAGAAAGGGTTTAAAACAGTGTGAATTGAAATGTGCCAGTAAAAAATGTGGGATATGGGTAAGGTTGGGCATTTCCTTTGTGCGCATTTTAATATGACTTTAAACCATTCAAGCAGAAGAAGACTCATGCTCTGTTTTCTGTACTGCAAACATAGGGGCATAGCCATCATTTCAGAAATGAGGGGGACAGAAATGTAAAAAAAATAAATAATAAAAAATTAAAATTTGACTTGTCAAATTGACAGGCTTTATTTTTTCTTATGTATTTTCATTGGATAATAAATCAAATACACTGCTGGATGATAACCAGTAATTTGTATTCTATAATATGTTTTCTGTATTTTCCTAATGACACTTTTAGAACTGGTTTATACAAACACATAATAAGGCAGAATATTTTCTATACTGTATTAAATGTTACGTCAATTAGCACTGCATTATTCATATACTATATTTATTACCTCAAAATGACCTGAAAATACCTTTTTTAGCTACAGCAATAGCGGGATACCTTTGTCCATATTAGGGATTTCATGCACGTCATAAGTTATTACTTCTACTGGGCCGAATTGGACTTTCTGCGCGAGAGCGCCCTCCGGCTTCGAGTATGAATGAAACATGCACTGCATGAGCGTGTTCAGCGCTCAGTAATGTTCATATCGTCTCGTTTGGATGTGGATATGAATAAATCGTCCGGTCATACATAGACTATCTTGTTTCTTCGCCCATGTGCTCACACATCCAAAGCACGCACACAGAAAAAGTGATTTTAAATGCATCTGATTGACAGATAAATCATGGTTGATCTATCAGTCAGATGCACGTAAAATGCATGCGCTCTTATTTCAATGTTGTTGTCAATGTTGAGGTTATATTAGCTTCCTACATTTAGTTTAACTGCACTGTTAAAGAAGGATTTTTATCATTCAACTGAACTGTGTGCATAGACACTTACATTGTTTTTGCTCTATCCATGCAGTAACTGCGGTCTTCTATCAACCGAGTTTCTATTTACTTATACTGCTGTGTAATATCTACGGTATGACCCATTTCAGGAGCTGACAAAATTACGATTTAAAATCAGAGCATAGCTCACATTCACTAAAATACTGAAACGCTAATGATGCTGATTCAAAACGACAACGCCGGTGATTGACAGTCAAAGCAAAGCGCGGTTTGAACGGCCCGCCCCCCAGCTGAACTGGAAGTTTTGATTGGTTTTGCACCCGAGTCAGACCTGTCTGTTATTGGCTGAGCGCAGGAATCCACCCCAGAAGTTTGAAATGTGCCCGTCAAACGAGATGGTCCTCACTGCAGAACACAAGATCCAGGGGTCATGGTTGATTCCAGATCCAACTCCTCCCACCTTACATATACCTAAACCTACCCGTCTCCACCCCCAATCCCTAAACCCACCCATCTCCACCCCTAAACCTACCCATCTCCACCCCCTAGATCCAAACACGCCCCCTGAATCTTGTGTTCTACAGTGAGGGGCTACTGGGTCAAACGCCGGCTCGCTCTGTTTCTCCATCGGTGCCTTCTTTGTGTCTATTTTTTTTTTTTTGTACTTTTGGTGAAAAATAAATGTAGCGAAGTTGAATACTTTAGTTTTACTTTAGTAAAAGTAAAAGTACCACAATTTAATTATACTCAAGAAAGTAGAAAATTTTTAAAAATGTACTCAAGTACTGTAACGAAAGTATTTGTAATTAGTTACATTCTACCTCTACGTATATACATGATGTGCCATCATGTCACATGCAAATATAGTCTCAAGTACAGCAATTTTATTGACTGCTGTGCTAGTTGTCACATTGACATGAACAAACAGTGTGTGTAGACATGGTCAAATTTAATGAGTTCCATTTAATAACTTTTGGCCCTGTCTGCCTTCCATATTCATGTTTATTTTGATGCTAATGCTCACAAAAATGTGCTTTTAGCAAAAATTTATTTCATGTAATCTTAATATTATATTGTCATATTTATCAAAATAAAATTGATAAAAATATATATAGACCCCACTTTATTGATATTTTAATAGCAATGGCCTATGTTAAACTTTGTTCTTTGTTCTTTTATATGCAGGTGCTGTATTGAGAAGTAAATTACTGAATAAAAAGTGTTTCTGTTGCTTCACACATATTATCATTATTATTATTATTAACCAGAATAAAATATATAACAGTACACAGAAATGTACAGACTGATACACAAAACATGCCAGAGAGTACAAACCATTGATTCAATAAGCAAAAAAAGAAAGGAAAAAAAAGTATATTCATGAAAAATATTACAAGTCTGCTTTTGCTTCTTTATTGCCATGTACTCCAAACTGGTGCACTAGTCCTTCCTGAAGAAAATGAATGAAATTTGTTTTGTATCCTGACCCTTTCTTATGTTTCTGACAATTTCCTCTATGTGAAATTTTCCCTTAATAATAATAAAAGTAAAATAATTGTTGTTCCTCTTATTATTATTATTATTACTTTCATTGGAACAATACATACATGTAGGCATATAAAAAAATATTTAGCTTTAAATATAATATTTGTTTTATTTCTAATGAAATTTTCTATATCCACCCAAAATCTTACAAATATTGCATCTAATCCACTTCATCTATGATAAAGTATGCAAACATGGCACGGGTGTCACTGTGGGAAGCAGAAAGTGTCCAACTTGATGCACTGTTTTCAACTCCTTCTCCGACTACAAGTGGCAAATCTTGATGATCGGTTACATCCAGCCGCAGCTGAAGTTGGACACATTATTGCCTCCTTTCATTTGACTTTCCCCCATTCATTCTCAATTACCCACCACACATTTTAGGAAACTCAATGGGTTCAGGGCGGCAAGAGTTACTCTGGTGGACAGTGTAACTTTAGAAAAACTATTTATACACTTTTTTTAATGTTAGATTTCATAATGTGTGTGTTATTTTTGTACTGTGGGTTATTTAATTTTTTGAGGAGGCACTGCCTCCCTTGCATCCTCTATGGAAATTCCCTGCTTCAGGGGTAGGCTACATGCAGAGAAGTCTTCACAGGAATGTGGGAGGAGAGTGCATGAGCCAATGGAAAAAAGGGAGATTGGAAAAAATGAAGGAGGGGCTCTCTGTGTAAACACAGAGCATGAGACACCTGTGCCCAGGTAGGATGTTGATCCCTCTTTCTTACTGCATGAAAGAAAACATGAAGATACTTTTGATAAAAACAATTGTATATATATTGCATATGGTTATATTATTGCCTGTTTATTAATGAACTTATATATTGAATATTTAATTTATTTCTCTTTTTGGATTAAGAATGTTAAAACATACATTGTGTATAGGCACAATGATGTAAAGCCTTTTTCAATTTAACCTAAAAAAAATCATAAAAATACACAATAGGATCTTTGCAAACATAACCTATTTTGTATTTCTTCTCCAAACCATTATTCATTTTAAATCCACTAGTCTCTTTTCAAAATTTGATTTATTTGGATTTTGATTATACAAATTAATGTTTATTTCACATTTCTAATGCTATACAAGAGCTTTAGTTAGCAACCTGAGCCCTCATTCATTTTTAATGTGAATGAACATGATAGGGCCCAAGTGACCACACACACAAACTATTTGGATTTTTTAGGTCTCTTTTGTACCTTTTTGCACTGGCCAATAGTCAAGCAAATTTTCCTATGTGTTTTTGTTGTTGTTGTTGATTGTTGTGACCTGTTGCAGAGTATGTCACTTTGATTGTTTTGCTTGTTTATGTAATACATCTAATCTGTTATAGATTAAACCTAAAACATAAAATAATATTTAGTTCAGTAAATGAACTGGGGGATTCTCCTTCATCCAATTACTGGGGTCAGACATTTTCAGGAAGAGTTTTTTGCTAAAATGGCACTGTAAATTTTATATTTTCACCTTTCACTGCTGAAATAATCCTGTTTTTGCCAGACAGGGTAAATGCACCAGGCTGATAACGTGAAAGATTCCATGACCATTAAGATAAATTATATCTGAAAGTCCTGTATTCAAATTTCATAGACATTGCAGAGACCGTAAACACACAAAATGTTACCAAGTAGGTTAATGCCTGTGGTATCAGTTGTCAAACTCAGGAGGCTAAAGGCTTCTGTGAGACTGTCCTAGTTCTCAGTTGCCCCCAGTGGTTATCAGTAAAATGTGTGTGACTCAACAGAAGACTAGTGTTCTGCTAAAAAAGACACTACAGAGGTCTGTATTACACCAGCAGGGAACGAAGCAACCAAGGCATACAATAACTTATTTGTATCATATAAGAGGAATACAAAATTGCAAAAGGTGTCTATAGAGACATTTCACTGCAGTTTCCAGTTTAAATAAACACTAGTGGCAGTAAAACACCAAATACCTTTATTTCTGTTCCCACAAATTATGATTACGGGGCAGATTATCAACACATAAAGGCATATTTTTGCACGGTTCCTGGCACAATATTATGTTATGAGCTCAAAACACTGTTTACCATAGTGCACAATTTGTAAGTTAACACATTTTGATTTCCATATCTATGGCTTTTCTGATGTAGTATACTTGTATGTGAAATGCGTTACAAGCAATGCAATATCATTTTGCAACCATTTTGTACTAACAGGCACACATTTTCATGATCCTGTGCTGTATAATAAACCCACATCTGCAAAGGAGAATAAATGATATAGCTTATAGTGACTCTTGTTTACATGTCATGAAAAGTGCAGCGAAATGTACCCAGAGCAACAGAAATGGTTTTTAGAGAAATGGTCAGGTTTTGCAGAAATGTTGGCAGAGTCAATACATCTGGGTTCTATTTATTATTTGACACAGTATGTGTGTGGTATTTTGTCAAGAATTTTACCAGATTTTTTTTTTTTTTTTTACAAATTTATTTATTTATTTATTTCCAACAGGTATCATCAGTGAAGCTGAAGTTCAGAAAGCCCCCTAATATAGAGTGATGCTGCTTGGGTCACACTTCCACAGGAGACCCTTTCCAGCAACTGTATCCCAAACAGTGTCCAGCACCCCTGTGCGTCTTTCCAGTTCAGTCTTTGAGAAACATGAGGTCTCCTCCCAGTCTCTGAGCTCCTTTCCTACCTGGATAACACAGGCACTATGTGACCGATCACAGAGTGAGCAGGAACTCCAGCAGCTAAGGGAATGGCAAACTGCAGAAGTGGACAGAGTAAACCAGGGTTTGGATTCTGATATTCTTGGAGCTCAGAAAGAGGAACGCTACCTGCTGGAGAGAGTGGAACAAATACATAGGGATACCCAGCAACAGATGCAACAGATAAAAAGAGAGAATGCAGCCGCAGTTCAGGTAGGGCAGTCTCTGGTAGACAGGCAGCAGAGAAAGATGGGCCAACTGAGAGAACAGATCCACATGTGGGGTAGATGTCGCAGTGGTCCCAATAAAAGTCAGTTACTGAGAGGTGTTCGGGAGCTGATACAACCATAGGAGATCTCTCTCTCTCTAAAAAATGCCCATTTCCAGCCTTGCCAACAGCCAAGTTCCATACCTTTTGGGGAGGTTGTTGTGCAAGAGAACAACCTGAGTTTTGGATACCTGGGCTATCCATTCTGGAGATTTGCCACATGAGAACCATGTGGCTGTATCTGAACAACTGCATACTCCATGTAAAGGAGCTGTAGGTGGAATGGACAAAGAATTGTCCAGGACAAATACTGGAACCTCTCGTGTTGTCAGGAAGATTTGTATATCAACAACTGAAGAGAATGCATTGGGGGGAGATGTAAAACTGCCATGCCCAAAACCAATAACTTTTTTCGGTTGCAAACGGGACAATTCTGAGACATCCCAGGATGAAGACCTGGAATCACCCGGTTCTGACATCCGTGGAGATGACCTGTTTTTGGCTATCCATCCAGTGTCAAGCCAAGGAGAGTCAGAAGACAAGTGGCCAGTAACTGGACAAAATGGAGTCAGAAAACACTCTATCTCTAAAGACTACAGAAATCAAATGACCCTGCTCCCAGTCTCTAGCAAAGAACCTTCCTGTCCTGGAGAATGGGCTCAAACACTATAAAGGAAGTCAAGGATTCAGAGGAGGAATGTTGCAATATTATAATGATAATATGCCACCTGCTAAGTCTGATTACAGAGGTGCTAAATCAAGCTATCACACTGAGACAACCTTCCTCTCCAGCAGATAGCGTTGATTCAAGCTACACCTTCATTGTCAGGTCAGGAAGCAGTTGTAGTGAGTCTATGAAAGGAGAAAAAAACGGTCTCTCTCTACAGCCGACCTTTCTGCCAGGGGTCGTCCTTTGATTAATGGAAAAGGAGAGAACTTAAAGAGAAAGATGAACCGCTGCCTGTCAGAGAGTCCTCCCTGTACTAATTCAGAACAAGGCCTTAAAGTTTCTGAAAACTGGGAATCAAAAGACCATTCAACAGTAGGCTGCTCTGGGGTTTCCAGTAGAATTTGCAGATCTTTGTCTATGTCTGCTATAGAGGGAAAAGCTATGCAGCAAGCAAGATGTGAGCAGAAGAAAGATAAAAAAAAGTGGAGAGAGACCAAATGTCGGGCTATTTCTGGTTGAGGAGGAGAAGAGTACTTTAAAAGTTGGACATCTGGTCAAAAAAATTGGCAAGCAAGGATCAGGACGCACTGACTTCACCTTACCCAGTGGAGTTCATGCCACTCCTCAAGGGCAGCTGTTTGTGGTGGACTGTGGAAATGTCTGTGTGCAGATAACTGATCTACAGAGAAATGTTGTGCAACAAATCTCTCCTCCAGCATGTGAGGGTACTTCCAGACATTGCTGTAACTTCTTTGATGTCGCTGGTAATAATAAGGGCTTAATAGCCCTTACTTGTGCTGCTGAACGTGTACTCCTGGTGTTTAGCCGGCATGGCCGCCTTCTGCAGACTTTTGGAGGATCATCAGGGCCAGCAGGTGCTCAGCAAGATCTGGAAGCTCCAAGAGGAGTCACTGTGACACAGCAAGATGAGTTTTTGGTGGCAGATATCCGCCGTGGAACCTTAACAGCCTTGAAGCTGGATCCTAAGACAGGAGCTAAAATGGAGCGCACAGTTGTTACAGGCTTCCATAGGCCTTACCTGGTGGCAAATTGCTTGACATCTGGTTTGATAGCCGTCTCTGAGAGGGGCAATGAAACTGGACGGGCACCTTGTATAAAGGTGCTAGAACCTGGGTGGAACACCATTCGTATCTTGGGTTTCTGCTCTGGCATGGGTCCTGTCCTTTTGAATCCTTGGGGCATTTGTATTGATGCAGATGGAGATGTGCTGGTTGCAGACTGGGGAAAGCAGCACTGTATTGTGCTTTATTCTTCTGTAGGTGTTGGTCAGTCTATTGTGAGCCAAGGTCTGAGCAGCCCTAGAGGCCTTGCTGTGCTCCCTGATGGCCACCTTGTAGTATCAGACAGCAAAGTTTTCATGCTGTCAGTAACCTTCAAATATCAGTTCCTTATAAAAATGGGTGGATTGGGTTTGTTTGACCTTTGCTTGATTAAACTATTCTATTAAATATCTTATATGACCTAAGTAGTATTAAGAATGTTAAATCCTAGCTAGAAATATATATAGATTTGATTTAAGGATATTTAATCATTTGAAATTTTTTAAACCCAATTTGTTTTAAATGACAATCTCTTTGTTGTTTAATCTCTATAATCTCTGTTATTGTAATGTTTTCATTTAGTTTGAAAAAAAAAGGTATGGCTTTCTAGATTTCTAGATCTATTTGTTTGACTTTTAGATTTATTAAAAGCATATTTTATACTTTAAAAAGGCTTAATATTTGATCATTTTAAAGATATAATGACACAAAGTGTACAATAACTGAATGTGCTATCTATGGGATAACTAGAGGTGCGTCCCGATTTGCGTACTTATGCACTATTCTATGCCGTTTTTCACAATTAAAATTACAAAAAGAAAAAAAGTGCACCTTAAATACCCAGATGATGCACTTAATTTACCAAAAAGTGTGGAAAAGTTGGACACTTCAAGCATTCAGCTGTCACTGCTTTATTTACGTTGCGGTGGGCATATCAGACTCTGATGTTGAATGGCAAAATAAAAAAAAAAAAACGTATACAAAATATTGTATAAGTGCATAGTGAAGAGTGCGTCATTTGGGGCACAACTTTTTAACTCGTTTAACTTGTAACAACTGTTTAAGAATAATCACCATGTATTATTCAGAAGGTTGTGCATTACGTTTAAGATCTCTATTAATCATGCGTTTGAAGATTTTGTTTTTGTCTTTATCTTGATTTGTCTGTGCTTAGCAGTAAAATCGTTTAGCTTAAAATAAACTAAACACCATGTTCAAAACCATTGTCTTCATATTATGCAAGACACTGAGTCAAGCCTCTTCCTCATGCTGAACAGCAAACAACTAATTAACAAATTAGTGTTTCTCAATCCTTATCTTTAGTAGTTGATAGTGACATGAAAGCGGAATGAAGGATGAAAGATTTGATTGCAAACTGTGACTGTCATGACCTGCAAGACATTTTGCTGAAAAGAACATAATTTTCTGAAAAAAGTTCAACAAAGGCATCAGTAAACTATTGTAGAAAGTTTACACATTTGAGTGATTCTGAGAACATAAAGTTCTCAGAATAAATAAAAAAAAACAAAAAAAAAAACATATTGGTTCTAAACATTCATGTACAAAATTATCTAACTCCCAAAAGTCAAATTTTGTACAGAATTTTTTTAACCTCCATGTATGTGTAACAGCTAATTCAGTTTTCTTATAGAGTTCTAAAGGCTTAATTGTGTTTTAACAAATAAGTGACTTAAAAACAACTGCGTTGAATATGGGTTGAATAATTTACATAGCTAAATAAAAAAAAATAAAAAACTTTCACTTTTAATTTGCCACTAAACTGTTATCGATGTAGTAAAAAAAACAAAATAATAACTCTGGATCTTACAGAAAAGCTTACATTTGTAAATTAATACAATCTCCAGGAGATTTAGTAATTTCAATTGCAGTTGTTTGTGTGTGTTTGTGTGTGTGTGTTCTAAAGAAATACAAAAACCAAAGACAAAAAAAAAAAAACTTAAGATCCTTGGAAAATCTTACCATTAATGGAATAAGATATTTATATATTTATTTATTTAGTTATTACTTAATACGGTTAATGATTAATTATCTAAAGTGAGGATTTTGTAATGATGGAATCTTTTCCTCTTTTCTGGACAGCTCTGTCAGTAAATTGTGTCATGTTTACCAAAAGATTACTGCACATACTCGAAAATTCATTGCATCCACCCACCCACCGAGAGCACCAGTATAAAGGGCCGCTGCAGTCCCTGCTTCAGTGCCTTTGGCTGAGTTCAGCTAACCTGGATCAAGTGAACAGCTCATTATGACTGTGGTGTTACTTTCCCTGTATGCATGCTTGGCTCTAGCTCTGAGCAACGCAACTCCAGTGTGAGTATCTGATACAATATCACTTTCCATCTAGAAAGGACTGCAGAGTTCCAAAACAGCCTTTCTTCATAGCTTTTTCAAGATCCTTAAATGCAATGGTGCAAATATAGCAAGTAGTAGTTTAATCACAGCACTCTTGTACTGTAGCCTAAGGGGGTTTATGTTTTTATGCAAGATTTACATGTAACATTTTATCCATGTTATTACATGCAGTACAACATTTGCATGTACTTTGCTTTCTGTGGAATAAATGTGATTATGAATATTTTTGAAACTCATATTTGGCCAGTGTGTTTGCATAATCCTCTGTTTACTTGTAAGTTTAAATTTAGTCTATCGTTGTTTGTGATATCGCAGAACACCACAGAGAACGATCAATAACACAGATACTGACTGGTTAAAGTCCACATCAGCAATTTTTTATTCATGTTGCTGCCTTCAGTTCACAGCCCATGCACAATAACTTCATGTTTAATCAGTAGGCAGCAATTTGCTAAAGCATGTAATTTAGTTACATATTGTCAGGGCTTGTTTTATGTGTAATGCAGTCATTTAACCGAAAGATTAACTTTAAGCTTCTGAAAGTATAAAGCATTGCATTTAACATTTACATTTAAATCGTTTTCTTTATTTCAGCCACCATGAAGTCATGATAAAAGGTAGGTTTGAAAATCTATCGCTGCAGTTTTACAGATATTCTGACATTCTTGGTGTTTTACAAAATTGCCAAATTCTTCTTGCCACACTTCTAAAGGTTTTTACTAATACCATATTGTAATGTTGATGGTATGTTAAGAGTTAAATGTGTTATGTTTGACTATCAACTGGATGTTAAGCACTATTTTTACTCTTGATCTACTGCATGCTCTAGATTTCATGAATGATTGTAACAAAGTCAATGATTGAGAAGGAAGAGGACGGGGTCGGCTTGACTGCTGCTGGTGATTTTATTCGGGTTTCAATAAATAAACAGAACGTCGCGCTACCAGCACTCAATGTAGCACAATTGCATAAGCAAAAACATAGGGGCTCTCCAGAGCAGCTACAGTCTCCACACATGCACACATGCTGTTCTACTGTAAAGATGTGTGTAGATTTACTTCAGGCAATACTCACTATGTTACCAGGATGCACAGTGTCTGGATCCTGTTACAAATATGATATTTTCTATTAGCACCACGTCGCTGACTTCTTATCCATTATAGACTAAACAAATTTAGCTATTTCCACAAAATTGACATGATACCTCAAGCCTTCTGGAGTCCAGCGACACAGTCTCATCATCGGCAGAAGTGCACTCCACTGCTGCAGATGTGCCTTCCTTCTGCCATATTCAATAAAAATTCTATTGATAGTTTTGACAGGACATGCCAAGCCTATGATTTTAATAAAGAGTACTCACCGGCAGATCATAGTCTGGTGGCTCCAGAAGTGTGTTACCAGACACTGCAAGGTAAGGCAAAGTCAGACAGTCTACATAACAAAATCGAAATATTTTATTGTATTCCATGTGCAGTAGTATGGCAATAATGTACCTTGTATGAAGAGGCCAGTTTCTCTTGCTCTCGAGTCAGTGGCTGTCCCTCCCTGGATCCCTTCCATCACTGGCTTCCCTTTATTCAACTCCAGGGCCAGCTTCTCTGCTGTGGTGGTGAAGTCTTAGTCTTGGGTTGGAGCCCATCCCAAGTTTTGCCTCTTTGTTGCCATCTCTGTTTGAAAACCTGGAATTGCAGCTGTGTGCGGAATTATCTAGCTTGCGTGGGTTGTGCTCCAGCGCGGATGAATCTAATGTTCTGAAGTGTATGTGTGTGGCAGTCAGTCACCGCACCGGTGTGGATATTTACTGTACTCGCTATCACAGATTCTAGCCTGCGTCTTGGAATATGACCCAAATAAGAATTTTCACCGTATATTGCCATCTGAACAAGTAAGTAACAAGTCTGCCACATTTGTTCTGACCAACTGAGGAAAAAAAGGCATTACCATAAATCTCGCTACTTATGGCGATTAAATCTAAAGATCAGTTAGCTCATTTCACATCAAACCGTTCAAATTATTATTATTGTTATACTTTATTCTCGAATGATTAATGTTAACATCAGCATTGGGGACTATGAGTATAGCGTGTATTAGCGTGTAGATTTCAATTTCTGCAGAGTCTAATCTAATTGTCATACTCTTCGAATTTCATATTAAGAAATTCTTTTAACCCAAAAAGCAAATTGTGCTCCTTTCAAACTG
>NW_015643573.1:162047-171748 GCF_001515625.1 Sinocyclocheilus rhinocerous | reverse complement strand
TATAGTGTGTAGATTTCAATTTCTGCACAGTCTAATCTAATTGTCATACTCTTCGAATTTCATATTAAGAAATTCTTTTAACCCAAAAAGCCAATTATGCTCCTTTCAAACTGGTTTTCTTTAAAATACAAATCTTTGTAATCCCAGGCTATCCGTAATCAGAAGCACATTTATAACTGGAATATAATTTAATTTCATTCACGTGTTTCATAAACACATAATCCTCTATGGATTACAATCTGCCATCAAAATGATACATTTAATTATTCCAGTTGCTGTGAGAAAAGGCTATAAACGATCCTTCACCTCCAGGATCCTCACATGCGATAGTCTAGTAGCCGGGACAACTTCTTTATGTTTACAGAAGTGACGTAATGATGCAGTGCCATGCTCGAATTTCCCGCGAAACCTTCCCGTACCACTCAAATTAGAAAACATTATTATAAGATAACCGTTGTGAATCGGGCTAAAGTAAGACGATAGTTTTGAACACTGGCTGGTTATGTACTTGCTCAAATATTGATTTCGGATCATTTTTAACCCAAAAAAATTACGGACTGCAGCTTTAAGAAGGATAGACAGATAAGAGAGATAGAATAGATAAACGATTAGATAGATAAAAAATAGATCAAATTATCAGATTATAGATTAGATAAAATCAATAAGAAAAAAAAAACCCTAAATAAAAATAGATAAAAGTAAATAGATGAGATAGATTAAATAGACAGATAAAATAAAATAAATAGATAAAATAGATGTGCATAGTGCAAGTGTTTGCAATTAATCTTCATGATAAATTTCCTGAGTAACATGCATGTCCACTGGTCACATTTAAGGCAAAGTGTACAACTCTTAATGTGGAAATGACGAGTAACTCCTTGAATTGTAATTATGATGTTACAGTGGAGCACTGGCTATTTGGACTACTTACGCATTCAATCGGCCCGCTATTGTCTGCCAGGCTTTTTCTCTTTGTTTTATTATAGCAGCCGTATTTCCCTTTTTACATATTATATGTTTCACCTCTTCATATGTTTACATTAGAAGCTGTCGCTCAGTTGGTGAGAAGTATGCCGCACAGGTTTTATCAATTTTTGCATCATTCTTTGATCGATCCCGTGGTCTGTTTAAGAATGCCGTGAACGTGCACTTATCCCAACTATCTACACCTGGCTTGACATAGCTTCATGTTCTTATCCTGGCTCGGCAAACGTGCAACGGACTAAGCCAGGATGCGCTGATTAAGCTAGGTCAAGCCGTGCCTTTAATGTTATCCTGGCTTTCTTAATTCTACTTTTGAGCAATACCCCTCTGCTGACAAGGATAAATAATTAAAAAGATTTAAAAAAAAACAAAAAAAAAAACAATGTAACATTACTAACAGTGGTTAATTGCTCCATATAAACAAATAGTTTGTTAATATAATACGTTGTTAATATATCTGATGTTTGAAAAGCAAGTTTAAAAAATTTGATCTATTACAAAAGTTTTTATGTGGTGCCATCTAGTGAAAAAGAATTATTGTGCACTTTTGAACAGTGAAGAAGTAATCTGAGGGTTGTTTCTGTTCTGATATGTACACTTGGTCAGTTTAGCATTTTTATGAATCTTTATGTAATATTTACTGATTGAAGTATAGTGCCCCTCAGCTGGAATGCTATCCCTGAGTATGCACATACCTCTCATTTAAATTGTACATTGAAGCGAATTTTACTCTACTCATGATAAGTCATTTAAGACACTTTAAAATTTTGCCTATTGTTTGTATCATATAGTATATAATGTGTATAATTTTGTTTGTATCATCTATTGAATGTTTGCACATCCTATTTTTGTCTTTTGTTTATTTAGTGTCAATTTGTCCTTAAAGGGATAGTTCATCTTCAGTTGCTGGTCCCCATTGACTTGCATAGTGTTTTTTCCCCCTCCATACCATGGAAGACAGTAGGGACCAGCAACGGAAGGTGAACTATCCCTTTAAGTGTCACTAAAACTACTTAACTGTTTATACTAAGGTTTCCTGATTTACTGTTTTTCATTTTCTCCGGTAGGTTGTTTATGACAACAGGAACATTGTATAGCCTGATATTGGAGAGATCAATCTTAGTCTATTCTTTCAATAGGTTAGCTAGGTTTATATGTCTATATGTTTATATTTTTGTTTCATTTGTTTATGTTTATACATGTTTAAATATGTAGCATTGTGGTCCTGTAAGGCATGACATTTTGTTCCTTTGTAAGTTTACATATAAGTTTAAGTACTTCTCAGATCTGATTGAAAAGAACTTTCACAATCCAAGAGCACTTTTTTCCATTATAAATGCCGCTGTTAACCCTTCAGTTGGTCTCTTTCCCACAGTGTCTCTGGCCATGTGTGACAACAATTTTTTTGTGGACAAGATAAGGGATATTAGGCCAAATATCCCCTCTTCTTGTCATGATCCCTCTGTCCCTCCACTCTATACCAGCACAGTCAGTTTGAGCCTGTAACTCTGCCTGCTTTACAAGATATTGTAAGCCAGCTTAAACTTTCTGGATCCCCCTGTGACATTCTTCCTTCATGATTTTTTAAACAAATTTTTGAGGTGATTGGGCCTACTGTTCTAAAGATTATGAACAGCTGCCTTGAAACGGCAATAGTACCAGATGACATGAAGCACGCCATTGTCCATCCACTTCTTAAAAAGCCTAATTTAGATCCGACAGTGCTGACAAATTTTAAGCCAGTCTCAAATCTTTCTTTTATGTCTAAAATTTTAGAGAAAATTGTGTTTCACCAACTACAGAGCGTTCTGGTTAATAACAATATTTTCTAAGTGTTCCAATCAGGTTTTAGGAAAAAACATTCAACAGAAACAGCACTGGTAAAAGTTCTAAATTATATTTTACTGACTCTCAATTCTTGCAAGTCTGCTGTGTTAGTGCTGATAGATCTGAGGGCGGCATTTGATACAATTGACCACTCTGTTCTGATCTCTCATTTGGAGCACTGGGTGGGTATTCAGGGAAATGCTCTCAAATGGTTTCAGTCCTATTTCAATAATAGAAGGTTCTCTGTTAGTGTTGGTGAATTTACGTCGGATGCAGCTCCTCTTACATGCAGTGTCCCTCAAGGCTCTATTCTCGCTCAGATTTTATTCTCCTTGTATATGCTTCCCCTGGGGTTGATCTTTAAGAAACAGGGTATCTCCTTCTACTGTTACATAGATGATACCCAAATCTATCTGCCCCTGGGATCTAATAACATGGGGTTGGGCACTCTTTTGGCTTGTCTAGCGGATGTTAAGGCCTAGATGTCCCTAAATTTTCTTCACCTCAATGAAGGTAAAACTGAGATTTATAGTTTTTGAACCTTCAGAAGCTGCTAACTCCCCTGGTTTAAATTTTGACCATTTGTCTTCCTGTGTGAAACCACTAGTGAAGAATTTGGGTGTGTATTTTTATAGTGCTCTCAAATTTGACAAACAGATTAGTACGGTTGTCAAAACCATTTTTTTTTTCATCTCAGAGTCAAACCACTTCTTTCTTTTGAGGACTTTGAAAGGGTTATTCATACTTTTATTTCAACAAGGCTTGATTATTGTAATTCCCTTTATATGGGTATTAATCAAGCATCTCTTAATTGGCTCCAAATGGTACAAAATGCTGCTGCTAGGCTCCTTACTGGTGTGCGTAAATGAGAGCACATTACCCCAGTACTAATATATTTGCATTGGCTCCCAATTCGTTACAAAATTGATTTTAAAGTCCTGTTGCTGGTTTTTAAAGCTGTGAATGGGTTAGCTCCTGTATATATGTCCGATTTATTATCTGTTCACAATCCTGGAAGGTCTCTTAGGTCATCCAACCAGAGACTATTAAATGTTCCTCGGGCTAGATTGAAATCATGGGGAGACCGACTCTGGAACAGCCAACAGTTTTTATTAGAACTGCCTCTACAATGCATGAGTTTAAAGTAAAACTCAATCATCTTTTTTCTCTGGCTTTTAATCGCAGTTGAATTGTGCTGTGTCTGGTCTTTTCTGTGCAGTAATCTATGTTGTATGGTGTTAATGTTGATGATATTTGATATATTGTACAGCGCCTCGGTCAACAATTGTTATTTTTAGTGGTGCTATATAAATAAAGCTGAGTTGAGTTGAGTTGAGTAAAGCTCACTTGAACTTGAACAGTTGAAATGTGTGCAGAAGTGCATCCCATCTTTCAGTATGGATGTTGTTCCACTACAAGCCATGAATTTCCAAAGAAGACTGACTTTCTTAATCAAAGCTTTCACTTTTCCATTTCCCATATAATGTTATCTCAGACTGGCCTAAGATGAGTTAAAAGATCTGTGAAAAACTTCTGGGGCAATTTATATTTAGACATAGTACCTCAATGAGGCTTACCAGGTTCTTAATGATGAAAGATGTCTCCTTAAAATATTTGTCAGTTTGTTGAGCAGATTTAACTTCTACAAATCCACCAAACCACTGACGGCCCATTCTTGTGTATTATATAGAAGTTTAAGGTTGGACAGCTGAGAGAAATTTTCATGGTTTATCTTCTGTATAAGACACAGAAATGTTCAAATATGTAGCTTTGTCTTTTGTATGCACTGGTTCCAAATTGAGAAAGCTTTTATTGCAGAACACCTTTATGTTTTGTGCATATTTCAAAGAAAATTTTACAATTCTTAATCGAGTATCGATTCACAAGATTTATGAATACACAACAGTAAAGCAGGAATGACACGAAACCACAGAACTGAATAAAATACACACCATGCTTGGCATTTTGAGATTAATCCTATTACATCCCTGTTAAAACATCCAGTGGGAATTCTCTTCTTTTAATTTAATTTCTTTTCTTCAGTTTCTACACCAGAGAACACCAGTCTAAAGTAAAGGGTTAGTTAACCCAAAAATTAAAATTAGCCTGTGTTTTACTCACCCTCAAAGCATCCTAGGTGTATGTGATTTTCTTCTGTCAGACGAATCCAATCGGGTTTATATTTTGTCGGGTTTACAAAAGACAAAGCTACATATTTGAACATGTCTGTGTCTTATACAGAAGATAAACCATGAAAATTTCTCTCAGCTGTCCAACCTTAAACTTCTATATAATACACAAGAATGGGCCGTCAGTGGTTTGGTGGTTGATGCTTTGAGGGTGAGTAAAACACAGGCTAATTTTCATTTTTGGGTGAACTAACCCTTTAAAGGTGTTATACTGCTGCTAATGTAATATTGATGCATTGTGAAAATAGCATATCTAAAATAAATTCTCAAATTTTCATGAACTTGAAACGTTGGTATTGGGTTTTGCTAATGTGTTTACGTCTTTTATTTTGTATTCATGTTCACAGTCTTAGTTCCTGGTTTGTCTTGTGATTCTCCAGCAATTAGTTTCTATTTAAGCCCCTCAGTTTGCCATGGTTCTTTGTTCTGTATTGTTTCTGTTCCACTGTTGGTGATTCTTCTGTGTCCATGTTTGTTTATTTTCTAGTCAAAATTAGTCAAGTCAACATATTTTTTTTTTTACATTTTGTATTTCTCTAATAAATTGGGTTTTAGAGACTTCAGCTCGTCATTGGTGGATGACTCAGTTGAAATCTGGAAATTAAGCTGTTCCTATTTTTTTATTTTATTTTAGGCCTATTTATTTATTTATTAGTTTTATTGTTATTAGTTTTTTTTGCTCTAAATCCATTTCTTTTAGATGTGTCTTTTACTAAGATCTTATTTACTGTATGTTTGATTATGTAACATCTGAAATCTGCTTGACTTGCAAATGACCTTTTTTTTTATTCTTTTTTTTTATTAAGAGTGCAAAACATACAACATACGGTGAACACAAAACACAAAAACAGCAATAGAACAGCAATGATAATAACAGCAATGAAAATAAACAGTGATGAGATGTAAGTATGTCGCTTACCTCGGGACAGCACGGGGGGTGTGGGGATGTGGGTGAAGGAGAAGAGTTGGATGAAGCGGGTGAGCCCGATGTACGTGGCTTTTTGGCTTTTTGAGAGCGTCCCATGATGCAGAGTCTATTGTAGCATTCGTCGATGTAGTCTTCTAGGTGATCCAGGTCTGAATTGTAATCCAGTTTATTGTACTTGTGGTAGGTTAAGTAAATTAAGGCAAAAAAAAGAGAGAAGGAAAAAAAGTTTGTTGACTTCTAGCAGCAGCGCGCCACCATGTTGAATCGCGCACCGTCTCGCGAGAGTTTAGCGTTCACGTTAGCGTTGCGTTAGTGTTGACCTTTTTTTAATTAAACCTACAAAGTTTGGTTCAGAATTCTAATAGGAACCTGTGGCTAAAATAATAATAATAATAATAATAATAATAATAATAACTAGATGAGTAAAGTTTGTAGACAAACTCTAAGTTGGCTTGAAAAAGCCTAGCCAGACAGTTTGAAGTAGTTTTAAAAGCTTGAAGTTTGAAGGTTTTCAATTTTAACTAATTTGAAGTTTAAAGTAGTTTTAAAGTTTAAAGTTTAAAAGTTTTGAACACAATACAATCTATCAGATAGATAAGAAATATTAGATTAGAAATGTTAGATGTAGATTAATAGTCTATGGTGTTTCTATGTGGCTGCTAGGATGTTGCTATGTGATTGCTAGGGTATTTGGGGTGGTTGTTAGGCTGTTGCTATGTGGTTTCTAGGGTATTTAGGGTGGTTGCTAGGTTGTTGATATGCGGTTGCTAGGATACTCAGGGTGGTTGCTAAGGTGTTGCTATGCGGTTGCTAAGGTATCGCGGGTGGTTGCTAAGGTGTTGCTATGCGGTTGCTAGGGTACTCAGGGTGGTTGTTAAGGTGTTGCTATGTGGTTGCTATTGTACCATGGGTGGTTGTTAGGGTGTTGCTATGCGGTTACTAAGGTACCCGGGGTGGTTGTTAAGGTGTTGCTATGCAGTTGCTAAGGTATCTAGGGCCGTTGCTAGGGTGTTGCTATGCAGTTGCCAAGGTACCCGGGGTGGTTGCTAAGGTGTTTTTTCCCCCCCCTTTATTCAGTTCCATCACACAAAAGTACAATGCAAACAGGGAAACGTTGCACATCTCAAAGCATGCAAAACAGTTATGTCTATTTTAAAGTCAACCCAAAATGAAATAGAAAAAGGGCAATAGAAAAATAAATGTTCAATATCTTCAACAGATACATTACAAAAGGTACATTTATCACAAACACTATGAATATATCTGCTAACAACTGCATTTACAGGATAATATCTGAATAATTTTGTAAAGTACTTATTTTACTTTATTAGAAATTACATATTTATATGGTAACATCCAAATGCTGTGCCAAGATATACAATGAGGTTTAAGCCATTTTGATTTACATGGAGGATTGGATCCGACATTAAGGGAGTTTCTTATAAAACTGTTATTAAAACGCTTGTCAAAAAAGGAGAGACCATTTACAAAAAGTTGGAGATTTTGTAGGCTTGTATTATTAATATTTACATCAGAGAATTTGGTTAAAATTATTATGCCACTAGGAATAGCCTTGATTACTTTGTTAAATTCTTTTTCGTTTACAAAAAAGCCATATTTTGTAATAAAATTAGGGTAAGTGTATAATTGCCCATTCTTGTCAATAAGCTGGTTTACAATTAATATGTTATGCCGAACCCAATTCTCCATATACAATGACTTGTTATTATGAGTGATATTACCATTGTTCCATATAAAACACCTGCTAGGAGAAAAATTGTGTTTGTACAAAAGTGACCAGTAAAGTAATGCTTGTTTGCGATAGTTGGCCAAAGCAATGGGAAGTTTGCCAGTTATATAAGGACGCTGCAACAAAAAATATAATCCCCCAAGTTTTTCAAATAAATGATATGGGACAATATTTGTTTGATTTTTTAAAAAGTTTTTAAGCCAATTAATTTTTAAAATTTGGTTGAAAATTGTAAAATTAAGAACATTTAACCTACCATCAGATAGTTTATTAACAAGGACACTTTTTTATTTTATGAGGCTTGTTTCTCCAGATGAAATGAAAGAGTATTTTGTCCATTTGTGAGCATCTAACCTTTGGGGCACTAAGTGAAGACAGGAGGTATGCTGCTCTCGATGATGCAACATATTTACAGAAGACCATGGAGTGACTGTAAAACACTAATTTCTAGTAGGATTGACAGCGGAACTAACAGCTAAATCACTAGGATTAATTTTAGCCTGGATGTTAGCCTGCTCTCTAAATCAGCCAGGACAGTTTTTAAAGCGTTTTTGAAAAATCACTTACTCTGCCTTTAATCCCCTATCTTGCTTTTGTGCAATACCCCTCAGGAGTCCAAGGGAGCTCTGGCGCCCCCAAAACAAACCAACAAAACCCACAAAAAGTACGTAAATGATGAAGCATGCTTTCTGTGAACTGTGACTTGAACATGGGCTTAGAGTGTTGTTTCCGAAGCTCTCAAACTGGTGCTCAACATTTACAGCAGTCAACTCCTTGTGCCTTTACTCCGATACGTTGACACGTTTCTTTTAGAGCGTATATATATATACATAGAATAATCACAGAGCGTTAATATATATACATAGAATAATCACAGAGCGTTAATTTCGTGTGTTGTAAATATTGTTTCTGCTTGTGTGACCCCTCTAAATTCAAACTAACACCAACCTAACATGGAGAGGCGCACGTCTCCCCTTCTCCTCTATCAGCGAACCACGCCTCGTGCTGCCTTCTAACGCCGGCCATATTGACTATTTTAGCTAATCTCCTTGCGGTAGGTTGTAGAGCTTCTCTAACCATCACCGTTATAACAGTGTTGCGTGCCATCGGATATACAGTGATCGCAACGTGGAAATAAAAGTTCGCCTTTATCTGGAGTGTGGCTACATCGTGGGGGATAATGTCATTATTTTAGAAAACGCAGTGTTTTCCTGTGGTGAGTTTTTTTCGGATTATTTTTGAGTGTCTTGTCTTCAGCATGTTCTGCGTAAGCTTTCTTCTAAGGTCTCTCTTGTCTTTAAGCCGCTTCGATAGCCACAATCTCCGCAGAAAGCAAAGCAGCGTTTGCTGGTTTGTATGGACGATCCTCCAAGCCATTTTAAAAGCCCAGGGGCCTCATTTATAACCGTCGCGTTCGCACAAAACCTGCCCTGAAAGAGGCGTACGCCACTTCCTACGCAAAAGGTGGGATTTATAAAAACAAACTTGACGGGAAAATTTGCGCACCTGCACGCAAACTCTGACCCATGCGTACGGACTTTTTTTTTTCCCTTGAGAGAGAAAAGTAATGAAGTAAACAATGATTTCAAACTCAGTTTTCATGTCGATATACACATTTACATTAAATATTCCACTCTCATTAATGGAGAAATTACATAACTAAAATTACATAAAGACATTACACAGAAGTTAAGCCAAAATTATAGACGTAGCCTATTGATCACTTTTCCTGTGACATGCTGTTTTGCCAGCGAGGAGTGCTATGCGCACAATAATTCATCTTTAAATCAAACTGCAGATCAAATATTATGAGAAAATATTTTTAGTGAGAACAATGATCAATGATGCACACTTACTTCGATATTATGGCAAACATTGCTGGATTTGGTGGTCGGACGGTCCATTGTCCGGTTTGAATAGGTAATAATACTGTACAACCGCAGCTGCACGTGTTGTCTTGTGAAGGCATCTCCACAACATTATGAAAAGTACCACTGTTTTTGAAGGATACAACTCGAAGAAA
>NW_015643573.1:161152-161991 GCF_001515625.1 Sinocyclocheilus rhinocerous | reverse complement strand
TATATATATATACATAGAATAATCACAGAGCGTTAATATATATACATAGAATAATCACAGAGCGTTAATATATATACATAGAATAATCACAGAGCGTTAATATATATACATAGAATAATCACAGAGCGTTAATTTCGTGTGTTGTAAATATTGTTTCTGCTTGTGTGACCCCTCTAAATTCAAACTAACACCAACCTAACATGGAGAGGCGCACGTCTCCCCTTCTCCTCTATCAGCGAACCACGCCTCGTGCTGCCTTCTAACGCCGGCCATATTGACTATTTTAGCTAATCTCCTTGCGGTAGGTTGTAGAGCTTCTCTAACCATCACCGTTATAACAGTGTTGCGTGCCATCGGATATACAGTGATCGCAACGTGGAAATAAAAGTTCGCCTTTATCTGGAGTGTGGCTACATCGTGGGGGATAATGTCATTATTTTAGAAAACGCAGTGTTTTCCTGTGGTGAGTTTTTTTCGGATTATTTTTGAGTGTCTTGTCTTCAGCATGTTCTGCGTAAGCTTTCTTCTAAGGTCTCTCTTGTCTTTAAGCCGCTTCGATAGCCACAATCTCCGCAGAAAGCAAAGCAGCGTTTGCTGGTTTGTATGGACGATCCTCCAAGCCATTTTAAAAGCCCAGGGGCCTCATTTATAACCGTCGCGTTCGCACAAAACCTGCCCTGAAAGAGGCGTACGCCACTTCCTACGCAAAAGGTGGGATTTATAAAAACAAACTTGACGGGAAAATTTGCGCACCTGCACGCAAACTCTGACCCATGCGTACGGACTTTTTTTTTTCCCTTGAGAGAGAAAAGTAATGAAGTAAACAACGATTTTAAACT
>NW_015643573.1:154617-159836 GCF_001515625.1 Sinocyclocheilus rhinocerous | reverse complement strand
TATATATATATACATAGAATAATCACAGAGCGTTAATATATATACATAGAATAATCACAGAGCGTTAATATATATACATAGAATAATCACAGAGCGTTAATATATATACATAGAATAATCACAGAGCGTTAATTTCGTGTGTTGTAAATATTGTTTCTGCTTGTGTGACCCCTCTAAATTCAAACTAACACCAACCTAACATGGAGAGGCGCACGTCTCCCCTTCTCCTCTATCAGCGAACCACGCCTCGTGCTGCCTTCTAACGCCGGCCATATTGACTATTTTAGCTAATCTCCTTGCGGTAGGTTGTAGAGCTTCTCTAACCATCACCGTTATAACAGTGTTGCGTGCCATCGGATATACAGTGATCGCAACGTGGAAATAAAAGTTCGCCTTTATCTGGAGTGTGGCTACATCGTGGGGGATAATGTCATTATTTTAGAAAACGCAGTGTTTTCCTGTGGTGAGTTTTTTTCGGATTATTTTTGAGTGTCTTGTCTTCAGCATGTTCTGCGTAAGCTTTCTTCTCTTGTCTTTCTTGTCTTTAAGCCGCTTCGATAGCCACAATCTCCGCAGAAAGCAAAGCAGCGTTTGCTGGACGATCCTCACGATCCTCCAAGCCATTTTAAAAGCCCAGGGGCCTCATTTATAACCGTCGCGTTCGCACAAAACCTGCCCTGAAAGAGGCGTACGCCACTTCCTACGCAAAAGGTGGGATTTATAAAAACAAACTTGACGGGAAAATTTGCGCACCTGCACGCAAACTCTGACCCATGCGTACGGACTTTTTTTTTTCCCTTGAGAGAGAAAAGTAATGAAGTAAACAATGATTTCAAACTCAGTTTTCATGTCGATATACACATTTACATTAAATATTCCACTCTCATTAATGGAGAAATTACATAACTAAAATTACATAAAGACATTACACAGAAGTTAAGCCAAAATTATAGACGTAGCCTATTGATCACTTTTCCTGTGACATGCTGTTTTGCCAGCGAGGAGTGCTATGCGCACAATAATTCATCTTTAAATCAAACTGCAGATCAAATATTATGAGAAAATATTTTTAGTGAGAACAATGATCAATGATGCACACTTACTTCGATATTATGGCAAACATTGCTGGATTTGGTGGTCGGACGGTCCATTGTCCGGTTTGAATAGGTAATAATACTGTACAACCGCAGCTGCACGTGTTGTCTTGTGAAGGCATCTCCACAACATTATGAAAAATACCACTGTATTTGAAGGATACAACTCGAAGAAAACGGTAAGATTTGCACATTTCCTTTTTAAAATACTTTGTCAATGACGCGCGAGTCCGACAATTGTATTTACACTGCAATAAATAACTGTTTCCACTAAAATAGCTAAAAGATGTTCACCTTATAAGCAAAACTGCATAAATTTAATTTGATTAAGATTGTTTAAAACAATTTAAATACTGCCTATTTGGCCAGTGGAAAGAATGAGCTCAACTCTATTCTAAAATATTTAGCCTATCTGAGAACTATTTTAAACCGTTTTGTTTTTATGGATATTTTGATATATTTATTCTAAAACATAACAAGGATACTGGATGATTTTTAGCAATACATATTGTGTATGGCACAAATGGCATTTATAGTCCGTATCTCATATTCCCTTAATGTCTTGTACCTTTGACGGTGTTAAACATGGTGTAACGTGGATGGAATGTGCATGGAAATTATATGCAGATGAGGTTATGCATAGTAAAACTAGGCGCGTTGTAAGCTCCATATATGGTGATTTCGGTGGAGATGCAGGTACTCACAATCTTACCCTGACTGGGATTTATAAAGGGATTTTTGCGCAGGTTCTGCTTTTTCCGCACAAAATCTAGCTTTTGTGCGTATGTACACTTTTAGGATGAAATCTACTGAGAGTTTTATAAATGAGACCCCAGGGGCCTGATGTATAAACGTTGGAAAAAAAAATTTCCAAGCACATATCGGGATTTATAAAAAATAAACTTGGTGTAAATATGTGCGCACCGTACTGACACTCTAGACCAGTGGTTCTCAACTGGTTTGGCCATGGGACCCACATTTTCCCATGGTCATCAAGCCGCGACCACCACACCTCAGTCACCAAAAACAAGATGAAATACTTTCACTATGAAAAACTGAGGATGTTCTGCAGTCACACATAACCTAAAAGCATTTGCATATATATATATATATATATTGTTCACACACACACACACACACACACACAAGTACCATCAACCTTTACTTAGCCTATAAGGTAAGGCTATTAAATAGCAGTCCCAAACTAGTTTTTGTTAATACAATTAAGTTGGTATGAGCCACACTTTGTTAGGAGATGTACAAAATAACACAAAGTGAAAATAACATGGCATTTTTGGGTTATGGAAACAGTTACCATGGTGAATAATAATAACATGAACTGTTAATGAAACATGCAAACTGCTCCTGACTAGAATGAATATCATACCTTCATGCAAATCCTTCCCAGCTGACACACAAAGTACCAGTTATGTGATTTATTGGTGTTTTACTTTTATTTCACACGCTGCATGCTCGTAGTTTCTTTTGCGCTTTAGTGAAGTGATATACAGCGAGCGCCGCCGCATTTGCGCATGCAATTGAAGAGTGCGTGCTACAAGCACAGTATAACGTCTGACAGGACAGGATAGTTCGCTTTTCTGAGGTGAGAGACTTTTTTATTTCGTAACAAGTTACGAAAATAATGATAGAATGATGACACTGACCTCAAGCCTGACAACATTGAGGAAAACACAACCCTCCGTTCTTCATTTTATGGGAACTTACCAATAAAGGCGCTCTCTGAGTCTAACAGCAAGTGTCTGCCTGGATCCTGTGCAGAATTCAGCCTCTGGGGGGATCAACACATCAATAAAGATGTCAAGTCAATAACCAGAACCATCAGACAGCACTAACAGAGTGCAGATACCCCCTTAAAGGGCTCACAAAAATGGGTCACAGAAAAACAGACAAGATTTTTTTGTGGTGCACATGCACCAGTGTGTAGACTCTACTCACTTGCTCATGATGCCGCTGCCCTGAAGATACCATGTCAAAGTAATCTGCCCAGGAAATACAGGTACTGTATGAGTCTGCAGTTATTTAATGTAATTTTCAGTAATTATACATTTTATTTATATAGTACCATTCAAAAGGTTTTTTTAAAGGGGTCATATGATGCGATTTCAATTTTTCCTTTCTCTTTGGAGTGTTACAAGCTCTTGGTGCATAAAGAAGATCTGTAAAGTTGCAAAGACTAAAGTCGCAAATCCAAAGAGATATTCTTTATAAAAGTTAAGAGTCAACCACTCCTACCTAAAACGGCTCATTCTAACACGCCCCCACATGTCTATGTCACGATGTGGGAAGATTTGCATAACGCCGGCCAAATGTTCACGCAAAAAAAGAAGGCGTAACTTTTAATTCTTGCTGTTGCTGCCGCTGCCATGTTGTGCAGTCGCTGTGTGTTTCGTTGTGAAAGCGAAACTACTTCCAAAAGAGGACACAACTAGAAATCAGTGGTTAAGTTGTATTTACAACACTGTCTTTTCTTTGCAGTCTTTTCAGATGCCTCTTTCTGCAGCGGACCACCCCCCTTCATGTAGAATTTGGACATGAGGGAATTTTTTTAAAACCCTAAAATATAATACAGATTGAGGTGGTTAACAATTGCAGACAAAGACCAAGTTTGACATTTCAAAATGACCAGTAAAGGAATTATTTTTTAAATTTCTGATTTGCCTTGTAACTTATTGAGTATTGACACCACGATGTTTGATTAATGTGGCAAGATTTGTAGGCTTTACCTGCCCAGCATCCTTCTGGCACTGTCTTTGAGGTTTCTTCCTTCAATTCTGCACAACTTTGACACCTGAATAACACATGCCAATGTCAGGCGGGTAGTATTATATGCGTCTGTGTACAAGTGTTTACCAACCTTAAACACTGATGCCCATTGACCTGCAAGTTTTCCATCACTAACCCTTTAAAACTCTTTATTCCAGCAGTTTAAGTTTTTCCCTATTAGTGCCCCCCACTATATTTGTTTACCAACCTTAAACATTGATGTTGACCTGCAAGTTTTCCATCACTAACCCTTTAAAACTCTTTATTCCAGCAGTTTAAGTTTTTCCCTATTAGTGCCCCCCACAAACTGACTTCATAACAACACAGTGATAGCTGCTGTAACAAAAAATTAGCCCAGTACACACATTAACCTCAAATGTACATGGAATAATAAATTCACCCGTACCGTTTTATTACATTATGTTTTCTGTTTGTACTGTTTAGGTTTTAATGCTGCATTGCACATCTGAGCTATTTGCACTATTTTCCCGTTGCTCTCCGACAGGTAAACTTAGTGCTCTCTCGTGTAAAAACAAAATTCAAAACACAACACTGATCTCTACTAACTCTCATGTCTTGCGTTGCGAGTAGTCATGTCTCAGTCGGGCTACAATTGCCATCTAGCGGTTGGGAATTGTAATTGCATTTTTATATATAAAATGAAAGACAGCCGACTATCATCATATAATGTGTATTAATGTAACATTTAACAGCTTGTGGGATGCATGACATCATATTTAGACTACACGTAGCCCGTCCAATTTAGAGCTAAATCGTGGCTACATATAGACTAATGCCTTGTCCAAATACCCACACTAATGGTTTGTCTTTGCACTTGATAACTTGACTACTTATTTGACGTATTTCCTGTATCTGGCCCTGTATCTGTAAGTGTTCAAGTGAGAATGAAGACCACAAGTGTGTGTACAACTTTTCATTACCTGATGGGACATACTTATAGTATTGTAAAAACGCAAGTGTTTACAGAGTTTTAATTTTTATTTTCAATACTTTGCATTTTAAAATAAACTTCTAAATGTCTGTTCAGTAGTCCCTATAACAGAGATGACACAATTTAAATTCTGGTGCTTCTAATTAAGTGATAAAAAGCAGTTGCAAATTATGTACAAAATAAATATACTCACCTTTGCACCAATAAAACGTGTAGCATTTTGTTTTACTACCAAATTATATGTAATATCTAATTATTATATTCATATTTAACATACATTGGAAAGGTTTTCGTGACCTCTCGCGAGATCTCGGCAAAAAGTCTCGCGATTTATTTCCATAACATGATGCATGATGGGATACACTAAGCCTCGAATAGTGCTCCGGAGC
>NW_015643573.1:147893-154607 GCF_001515625.1 Sinocyclocheilus rhinocerous | reverse complement strand
CGTTGCCAGTAGTCATGTCTCATGTAGGGCTACAATTGCCATCTAGCGGTTGGGAATTGTAATTGCACTTTTATTTATAAAATTAAAGCCAGCCGAATATCAATAATATCATATAATGTGTATGAATGTAACATTTAGCTTGTGGGATGCATGACATCATATTATCAAATGCAAGTAAACTTTTGAAACATTTAAATTAGCATTATTTTTGGCATAATAAATAATGCTATATTTAAAAATGCTGTAAAAGAATTAAAAAATAAAATAATGCTAATTTAAATGTTTCAATAGTTTACTTGCATTTGATAAGAAGCTGCGTGGGCGAAAATTACATGTAAACAATATTTTGGCCATGCTCATCGCTGGTCTGGTTACTGGTATAGGGCTATAGCCAAACGCCGTTAAAATTAGACCACAGATTGCCTGGATTTCGCCAGGTGGGCTAAAAGCAGACTACACGTAGCCCGTCTAATTTAGAGCGAAATCGTGGCTACATATAGACCATGTCATGAAATGACACTTATATCTTTGTAGATATTATTGACACTGCGAACATGATGGGATATCTCATGCGCTGTCTGGCCAAAAACTACAGTGAATCAGGTTTGACTATAAGTGGGCTACAGATAGCCGCTCTGACTACGAGCTAAATCATGGCTATGCACAGGCTATGTATTGAACATGTCAAAGAAATGAAACCAAACACCCTGTAAATGCTGTTGACTTTGTTTACATTATGGGATATCATACATCTCACAAGTTATTTTGCCAAAAAACAACATGAAACCAAATTCAAGGTTATTTAGGCTAGAAGTGGGTTACACATAGCCGGACTATATCGGGTCTATAATTAATCGAGACGTTGAAATGACGGCTATTGCTTGCTGGGCTCTCTCTCTCACGCGGTTTAAAACACCAAATAGTTATGAAATAGCCTATGACAAGTACAGGGAGTCTCTCTCTTGCCTCCACCCACCCATGCACGATAATATCGTCTATCGGCGATCTCACGGACTGGCGATATGACGATTTGAAAAATGACCATATCGCCCAACACTAAACGATACCCAACCCTATAAAAGATACAAAAGTGATTCACAGACAGCAGCAGGTAAATTAGGCTGCTGTCAGTTTAAGGCTGAATGCATGGATCTAATGACACAATTTCAGTTTTCACTCAACTGTTAACATTCACATACAAGACATAACCTAGAGCTGTTTACGTGAATACTCCACACAGTGGGAATTTTGACATAATTGTGTGTGTATCTGACCATTAAGACATGAAAGAGAACTGAATTCGTCACTGCTTGCTGTCTGATGGCCGTCTCACTCATAATCTGTTTGCAGTGTGTATGCAGTCTTTTTTCTGTGCCCATGTTAACAGGTTAAAGCGTTCACACTGCACACGGATCCAAGTACACCTGACTGCAGCCTGCAGAATGGGGTGGGGCTGCATGTACTGTTCTGTCCTATACCTACTCTGATTGGCTCGATCGTCTTTCATAGGCATACATGATAGGAAATGTGTATATATAGTCGATGTAGGAAGGAGTATATGTTTTTCAAATCTACATGAACTGGAAAAGCTGTGCAGTTTTACAAAACCTTCATTATAAGGCATGGGGAAAAAAACATTAGCCTCTATCTCCCAATGTCCCTGAAATTGTTTTGCTAAATTAAGCTGGTCTTTAGATGAATGCACAAACAACCCTACAACATTTCAACAAAAATGTATTGGTTGATTATCTACAGCAGGAGCGTCAGGTCTTCAGGTAGAATAATGTTAGGAATTAAATGATTCATGAAATGTGATTACTTCATTTCACCATAGTATGAGAAAGGAAATTAAAAATGTGTCTGTATCATTTTAACTTAAAGGTGCACTAAGCGATTTTTGCCAAACAATGCTGATATGTGAAAGCACCAAAACAAACACGCCCATACCCAACAGGACCTCGCCCCTATTTTGATAACCCCGCCCACGTACATACACAACCCTGGTAGCGATGATGGCGGAATCTGCTATGCCTGCCGGTCGCAGCATATTCAATCAAAAGCCAACACAGATTAGTTGTGTGAAAAAGCAAAATCAACAGGAAACTCACTTATCAAGAAGAAACAGAGCAACCTCGGCGTCCGAATCCAGGCCTTCCCGCTCCTTGAGTTCTCTCCACCGCTGGAAAGCTGCACCAATATTTACGTTGGTCCTACCTCTTGCCTGATCATAACCCTTCTTTTTAATGTTTTGCTCCTCCGAAATTTTCCTTTTTTTTTTTTTATCTCCCATCTCTCGCTGTCTATAGTCGATCTGCTAATATCTGTCCTGTGCACTTACTGAGCGCTCTCTTCTCCCTATCAATACTAGACACGCCCCTTGCTGCTGATTGGCAGGTGGTGTGTTTTGGGACTTTGTCCGACACTGTGGTCAAAAGCTATTTTTAAATATTGCTTAGTGCACCTTTAAATAACATGGCAAGGCACACTTATAGTTACAGAAGTTGTTATTGGTACAGAAGTTGTTTATAAGCCATGACAGTATGATAACTAAATGACACTGCAATAGGCTGATGTATCTGCTGTGTTGATTTAGGTTTTATGAAACTTTGTTTTTCTTCACTACATTGCAAAGCATAATATAAGACTTTTTTTCTCCACTTCATTTCAAGAAAACATGCTGTTCCCTCGTTATTTTAAAGTGAGGAAATTGAGATCTTGTCCGAGACTTGATAGTGATGTCCTTTTCATGAGCAAATCTTTTGATACGATTCTTTTCAATCAACTGGTTCACCATTAACATTGAATGGTTCATTTGTGAATTCGACTTCTCCAGGACATAAAACTTGCTGCAGTTAATAAGCGAGTCAAGTGAACAATGAACACATGAATTGGTCTTGACCCGCTCAAATTAGCCAAGATCCAGAAGTAATATGATATTCTCAGAGCAAGTGTGCTCCTAATTATTCATAAAAATGTCATACTGATCTCTAACCTATTTGTGTCACATTAGAAACCTCTCTTTAATAATATTAGTAATTTAGTGTTTCTCTACCACCCTGAATAAACATTTTAAAATAACTTCTCTTGCCATTGCAGGATGTAGGCTAATGCAGCCTGAAGAATGCGACAAGGTTTTATGAAACTTGCTTTAACAGCGTAATATATAGTAAAATGCATTGAATAATACATTGTTTATATTTATTGCCTTTAAATGTAAATACATCTATAAAAGATTAAGGCCCAATCCGTCTGTGCGTTTCTCTTTTTAGAGTGAGTTTACTTAAAAAAACTGTATTTTATCCTCTCGTTGCTGGAAAATATAATGTCGCGATTCAGTATTTAAACTGTTATTAATAAAAGTTGTGGAGCAGCGTTGATAATATTTTCACCCCTACCCCTTGACACTCTGTTTCAAGGGGGAAGGGGTAGGCGAAGGGGTATAAAATAGAATTGGGATTGGGCCTTACTGTACTCTGTACAAAGAGAATTCAATGCTGGAAAAAGCGTTTTCAGTAACAACATTTAGATTTGAAATCAAAATAATGGATAAATGTTGTGCTTGTTGTATATAGCTACAAACGTGAAAGTACAATGAGCCTGTGCTGCTGCTGCACAACATACATACCACACACACTGCAACTGGATTATGTGAGAGAATCAACTTTCTGTGCGCGCTTCAGCTGTGTGTCAGTCACGCACGTCCTGCTCTTTTTCTCATTCATGCATGTTTCTTTATCAGTCTAAAGTGTCATTAACATAGTACTGTGCTTTGCAGATATATTTACATGAATACTACTCCTCTGATCTGAAACAAATATCTTTCCAAATATTAGGCTAATATTTGTCCACATAGAGAACTATTGTGATTGAAGCTTAATGGAGTTTCAACTTTTGTCTGGTGGAAATATAGAAGAAAGTAGGAGTGTTCTTATTCCTTTTATTCCCTCCTTTTTTAGGGCCCTACAATCCTGTAATAGAGGACAAGTTTTTCTTCTTTTCTTGATTACGTGGGAAGGGAGGAGAGGAGACAAAGATGCCGAAACCAGTAAGTATTAGACAACATACATTTTCTTTACTTAAATGCCCATATTATACTATTTTTAAAGTTTCTATTATTGTTTTGGGAGTCTCCTACAATAGGTTTACATGCATGCAAGGTCAAAAAAGGTTTTAGTTTTCTCAAAATATGCATTTAAAGGGGTCATATGATGCGATTTAAATTTTTTCCTTTCTCTTTGGAGTGTTGCTTGAGGTATTCAGCCAATCACAATGCACTGGATAGCTGGCCAATCAGCGCACACCTCGCTTTTCAGAACGATGAGCTTTGTAAAAATCGACACGTTTCAGAAAGGCGGGGCATAGAGGAGCAACAATAATGTACATTATGTGGAAAATGTGTTTTTTTAACCTTAAACCGCATAAACATATTGTATTACATGAAATACACAACATAATGTTATTTTTAGCAACGTCATATGACCCCTTTAATATCACCAAATTTTCCAGCAATTCTCAAATGATTCATTCAAAGCAGTTCTAAGATTCAGTCTCTCTAAACCCCTCCTTTCCATGAGCCTACTCTGCTCTGATTGGTCAGACAGCCCAGTCTGTTGTGATTGGTCTACCACGTACAGCATGTGTTGGAAACAATACGCCCATTGCCATAGTTCCGTTTTTTGAATGCTTGATAGAAAATATAAACATCTATTTTTTTATCATACTGTTTCAGTGGAGCAAGCTGGTCCAAATAAACTGGGTACTGAGCCATCTTTCAAGAGCAAGCGTTTTGTGAATCCTGCATTGAACTCCCCGGGATTAGAAAAGCAGTCGTCAGTAAAATGACGGTAACACAAAAAAAAAGATTGGGGTTGTACTGCGGTGGTACAGTGGAAAAAGTTAATTTTAACCGTTGATTCTTTGCAGCCTCATCTTTCGGAAGTGAAAATAAATAAAACAAATTTACTTTCACAGAGTAGGACACAGCGTCTTCTTGACATGATGTTAATTACATGAACAAGCTACAGTGTTTCAGGGCAGGTCAAGTTGTTTGCGGTCGACCAACGTAGAACATTACATGTAGCCGTCACAGAAGTGGGATTAAAATAACTGATGACTCGTTTAGGCTATTCAGAGTCGATTCTTTCTTTTGGGAGACAATAATAGTGTTAATTTTGTCAGCTATTTTTTATTTAGTCTTAGTCTTAGTCCTGTGTCAAATGTAACTTTTAGTTTTTATCATATTTAGTCAGCTTGTCCTGCTTTAGTTTTAGTCAAGTTTTAGTCGAATGTCTGAGAATTTTAATCTAGTTTTAGTCAGTGGAAACTTGCAAATTTTTATCATATTTTCGTCTTACTGTATAATGGTTAAAATGATGAAAAAATATATATTATTTTGCTCAATTTTAATTGCAATGATTGTTGTCATTTGGGAAGTTTATTTTTACATTTCATCAGAAGTTGCTCTTTCACCAATAAGCACAAATCAATAGAATATTGACGTATGCATGGTTTATTTTACCTCATCTAATGTTAGTGTACAGATTTATAACAGGATATCAATTAGAGGCTAAATAAAACGCCAAAGACTTCAGATATACACTCGCCCTGTCTACGTTATGAAAATTGGCGTAACAAAAACCTACACTCTAAAAAACACTGGGTTAAAAACAACCCAATTTGGGTAGTTTTTGACCCAAGGGCTGGGTAAATATAGGACAGAACACATGTTGGGTTAATTTTACCGAGCAAATTGGGTTGTTTATTTAACCCAGCATAACGGGTTGATTTAACCCAGCTAATGAGTTGATTCATTTTGACTATAATAAGCTACTAGCTTATTTTTTACTTCAGATATTAAATAATGTTTACAGATTAACTTAAATCCTCTTAAACTTTTGTAAAATACTCCACACAACCACTGGTTTGCATGATAACTTCCTTTATTTTCCTTTATTTAGGCCTATATCATTTACAGTATTGTTTATATTGTTTTTAATACGTATGCTATACATATTGCCTATATTTAAACTCGTTTAACAAACATTATAAGTAAAAATTAAATATTAAACAGAAGTAATTCACGTGTAATCTGTCACAATCGGTGATGGCGAGGAACGATGGAGACAAGGAATAAACGAAACAGTCTTTAATCCAAGAAACACAGGGTACATCCAACACTGGGAACGACAGGAATCACATGAACATAACAAGTAGGACGGACACGTGGGAGGGGGCCGGCAGACAGAGACGAGGGACGTGACGAAGGAGGGAGGAGACAGGGAGGAGACAGGAGGGGCCCGGAGCAGGAGGAGCCAAGCAGGACCCAGGCCACAGCCATAATGTCGACCCATGGAGGAGCCGGCGGAGGGAGGAGTCATGGAGGAGGAATGGCCGCCGACTCCAGGGGACCGACCAACAGTGACGGAGCAGGTGGTGGAGGAGCCCGAGGCGGAGGCGGAGACGGAGAGCCAACGAGCCAGGGGGATGCCGAGGATACGGGGGGCCAGGGTGGAGCCGAGGGCTCTGGCGACCAAGGCGGAGGCGGAGATCCGCGGCAGAGCCGGAGTGACTGAGGACCAAGGTGGAGCTGGTGGGAGGAAGGAACCCAATAGAGCCGGTGGGACGGAGCAACGAGGTTCAGCTGGAGGAGCGGAGTCCTGAGGCGATGGCGAGTCGACGCCCGACCAAGGCGGAGCCGGAGGGACGAGGGAGCCC
>NW_015643573.1:147039-147881 GCF_001515625.1 Sinocyclocheilus rhinocerous | reverse complement strand
GCATTCAGGGCTTAACTCTGGATCGGAAGCCCCCTCTAGGCTGAACACGGGAACAGGATGGCGCTCAGGAGGAGCAGACACTTGAGGACGCTTACGAGGAGCGGGCACTGGAGGGCGCTCTGGACTGGATTCGGGGACTGAAGCCCTCTCCTCTTCGCTTTGGCACTTTCGCCGCGCCATACTCAGCCGTGGTGCACGGGGCGGAGCTCCTCTCCGCGCTCACACCGTCCGCGGCTTTCTCCCTCGTGGCAGGCATTGTCACCGGCTCTCGCACCTGGTCTGACGGCTTGGGCTCTACGTCCAGGGCGATCCTTTGCTCAGTCGCTCGGCTTTGCGCTGGCTTGCTGATTGCGGTGGGAATTGTCTCTGTCATCGGTGGGCTCGGGCTTTATCTCCACACAGCGGGGAGATGGTGGGCTGGGCTCCGGCTTGGGCTCTACGTCCGGGGCGATCCTCTGCTCAGTCGCTCGGCATTGCGCTGGCTCGTAGATCGCGGCGGGAATTGGCTCTCCTTCATCGGTGGGCTCGGGCTTTAGCTCCGCACAGCGGGGAGATGGTGGGCTGGGTTCTGGGTCCGGAGTGGCACCGGCGAGATCCCCCTCGGGACAGATGGTGACCGGGGATCCGTGTCTCGCCAGTGTCCACTCCACAAATGCGGCGAAATTCGCTCAAGGGCCTTGGGAAAACAGCGCTCTGTACGCGGAGTTTAAACTGCTGTCATAGAACGCACAGAGCGCGTCGTCCGGGTAGCTGGAGAGGTTGACGAGCACCAGAAATAGTCTGGTGTGACCCTCGAGCGATCTCTCCCCCTGCTCCAGCAGGAGGAGGAGATATTCTGGACG
>NW_015643573.1:144360-146658 GCF_001515625.1 Sinocyclocheilus rhinocerous | reverse complement strand
GGTCGGTTCTTCTGTCACAATCTGTGATGGCGAGGAACGATGGAGATGAGGAATAAACGAAACAGTCTTTAATCCAAGAAACACAGGGTACATCCAACACTGGGAACGGCAATAAACACATGAACATAACAAGTAGAACCGACAGAAACAGACTGCACAGACTAGGACTTAAATACAGGGGATGATTGTGGAAACACAGGTGTACGGGATGACTAATCAAACTAATTAACAAAACGAGGACAGGAACATGACCAAATAAATTTATTAACATGTAGCCTTTCTGTAGAAGCATAGAAACAATGTATGGTATAATCATGTAACAAGCAGAATGCAATGACTTGAGTTGGGTTTCGTTCACTGGTACATGAGGGGGCATGAGGGTTGGGGGGTGTTTTTCCTTTACTTCTGTTGTTAGGGTGGGGCTTGGTGTGGATGGAACAGAAGGTGATGACTGTGGGGATGCAAGATAAATGACGAGTTTGAACGGGAGATTTTTGTCTGTCATCATTCATGATTAACATTGGTAATGTGGATGTGCATTACTGAACTGGAAAGAAACTAGCTGTCACTTTTGTCACTAACAGGAGAGAAAGAGAGATACCGCTGTGGAAATATCCGCAGGTGATTTGAACAAGGATGCCAGTATGAAAACAATGCTTGACCAGTTGGATTCTGTGTTTTTAAAAAAAGAAAAAGATCACCAATACAATGAGTGCACTGAGTTTGGAGGAAAGATGGCACTGTAGAGTTCTGACGCAACCCGAGCTAGCTCCAATAATATTTGTTTAATTAAAGTGACTGCTAGCTTATCAAAAGGGCTGATTTCTTTTTTTGAGAATGAGTCTAGAAGATTATTTTGGAAAACCAACAAGTAGGAAATCCAGGAAATGAAAAAACAACAAAAACCGGACCAGTTGATGCTGAACAAGCTACCATGAAGGCCTGCACCACCGCCAATGAAGCGGAGCCAAAATTATTAATAGCAATCGAGAGGATGACAGAAAATGTAATCTGTGCTATAGGCACTAAAATTAGTATGGTCCTGGACTCCTGGATAGGGCTGGGAATCGAAAATCGAAAAAGTTTGGCTCATTTGCGATCAGAAAACAAAAAAGCTAAGTATAATATCTGTGATGGCTAAACATGTTGCAAGAGTGGTGTCACCACCAACATAAAAACACTTTAATTTAATAGATTGTTAAAGATCGCAAACACGATTCAAACACCAACGTGATTCTTTCTGTTCCTAAATTACAATGATTCGTCTGTTTCATTGTTCAACCTTTGACATGTGCGATCAATGTTGTGATCACTTGGTTTGTCCGTGCAGCGTACGATCACACCAGTGTGATTTGAACATTTAAATCTGCGTTCACACAGCCGTTGTCCTAAAGAGAGCAGCTGTCATCTGTCATGAATGAAAGCTTCACACAGTCTTCTCAACCACACAGTATCATTATTTCTGTGTTACAAACATTCAAATCATAGAAGTACTGGGATAAAAGTTTATAGTTCAGATATAAACTCTGATGTGTACGGTAGCGATTTAAACATCGTAAATCACCTTTTGAAAGTAATTTGACACTTCAAATGAAGATTTATCGATTACATTGTTATGCCAGTAGGTGGCGAAAAGGGGCTGTTAAAATGTATTTGTCTTTGAATCATACAAGAAATTCGTTCAAGAACGCTGATTCATCCAGTAATGAAACAAGTACATCTTGAGTGAGTCATTTAGGGCTGAAACGATTCCTTGAATACTTCGAGTAACTCGAATACAAAAAATCATCAAGGCAAATAATTTGGCTTCGTTTAGTCCATTTACTGTAACTACACACGGAACACCATGTTTCCCCACGGAACATTATTACTGACGCACAACCCGATAAACACTGGACCATAGACTGTAAAAAAAAAAAGCAAGCGCTGAACATATTTAAGACGTAAATCAATATAGTGGCTAGTTATGATGTCTCTACGTTAGCTATGTTTTGTGAAAGACTAAGCGACATTGTGCATAAAAATACCACAGAAAGGAAGTTAGTCAATATCACACGAAGAGTGCCAGTTTTCATCTCTAAATCAGCATGATTACAAATGTGATACTGATCAATAAACAAGAAGTTAATATTAAGAGACTTACGTTTTAGACACTATATTGCCTGTTTTTGTTTTATTTTCGCCAACAAAAATAATCCCAAACATAGCCACAACGCTGTTTTGCGTCTCTGAGCAACATGACGGTGTTTCGTTCCTGAATGAATCAACCGTTTAAATGATTCGGTTCAATCGCAATGA
>NW_015643573.1:136887-144350 GCF_001515625.1 Sinocyclocheilus rhinocerous | reverse complement strand
TAAAATGTAAAAATCAATTTAAACTTATTGGAACAGATTAATTTCTATTCACTGCTGTGAACTGACCAGCACACAGAATATGAAGGATATCAAAAACAAGTTTTACACACACACACACACACACACACACACCAGTACGTCAAGGAACATTTAAGAGGGTTTATTCTCCAAATAAATCTAATTTCATGTTGCAGAAAAATGTGTTTAGAAACTGTGTATGGTCTCTTGTTCTTGTTCCAAGTTACCTTTCTGTCCACTGTTTTTTGCCTCTCACAAAAGCCGCAAAGCCTTCCAAGAAGACAGTAAAGGCTTATGTCATGCTTGAGCTTTAGTTAGACTGAAACTTGAAAGTTAAGTTGCACGACAAATGCAATGTTTAGGTTTTTTTTTTTTTTACTAATATTTGTATTTATGCCTTAGTTTTAGTTTGTACTGTTTACCTTTTTTAAAGTAATGTGAAATTGATTTTTGTATTTTTATTTATTTATTTTTATTATTATTATTATTTTTATTTTATTTTTTTGATTGATATATTTGTATTTGGATTTTGAATGTAATTTGGCAATTAAATGCATTAAATGGGTTTAGTTTTCACGGTTATTAATGTATGCAATTTCAGCAATAAAAATGTAATTTTTTCTAAAAAGAGAACAAATTAGTTGTTTATTTTAAGAGACCTATCTTATTATCTCTTGTATATTTAGTATTGCTCTTTAATAAAGAAAAATGACTTCTTATCCGATTACTCGATTAATCGATGGAATAATCTGTAGAATACTTGATTACTAAAATAATCGATAGCTGCTGCCCTAGAGTCATTGAATCATTTATTCATAAATTACATGTGATTTTGTTTAGTTGTCTAATGTGTTTTCTTCAGAATGATGAGAACCACAACTTCCACTGGGGGAAAAAAAAAGAAAGAAAGAAAAAAAAAACAATTTATCCAGAATCATGCAGTTCTATTTTGCACACAAACAGCTCTTAAAGAGTCCAGTTTTTATGTAGCCTGTTGATTTTTGTTCATGGTATTCAGCTCCAATAAATGGTTTGCAAAAAAGAGACACAGGATAAATGTTTGATATCATTGTTTAATCACATTGGAATCGAAACTGGGAATCGAAAAGAATCGGAATCGAGAAGCAGAATCGGAATCGGAATTGATAAAATTTAAACGATACCCAACCCTAGTCCTGGAAGTAATACATGAGCAAACAGTCCAACTTCAGACCATGAGTCAGCAAATTGGTGATGTGGAAGGGAGGAAAGCTGCTGTTAAAGGGGTCTTATTATGCTCTTTTACAAAGTCTTGATTTTGTTTTGGGGTATACTAGAACATGCTCTCATGCTTGGTGTATAATGATATATAATACGTATATAAATGTATATTTTTCACACAATTTACATTATTACAATACCTTTTTCCCCAGCCTGGCACAAACGGCTCGATTAGTTCCGGGTTTGATGAAGACCCGCCTTCCGAAAAACTAAATGTGTTGTGATTGGTTAGCTGTCCCAGTGCGTTGTGATTGGCGAACAGCTTAGACGGTGTTTCAGTACTGCCCCGCCCCTTGCCAAAGCAGCATGTTTGTCAGCTCCAGTATAGATAAGGATGGCGTCAATATTGCCATATAAATTTGAGCTTACAGATAAGCGCATATGTATTATGTTTATTGTTCTTTAATTCTAACATTATAACATGAATTGCAGTGAAACTGTTATACAGTTGAATTTATTTATACCATAGTCCAGTGTTTCCCACAGACTTGCACTCTATTTGTGGCGGCATATATATGCAAATTCATTCTCTGGCAGCAGGAGTCGCTGTTGGAGTGGAAGAGATCGAGGTTTTCCTGGTAACCGCTGTACACAAAGCAGCTCTATGCTCACAAACGCTACTTTATCAGACATTACATGAAAGATAAAATGAAAATGACATCCAATTTTCTGAAGACAGTCGGTTTCCTTCAGCAATTTATTATAAAAATGTTTTCATAATTGTAGCATACATATTTACATAGGCTACAGGTGCATGTGTAATAATTTGCAAAAACTTTACGCTACAGGAGCACTTCTTCATCGTCGTCTTGTCTGATGCACTCAACCCACGACCTCACCCCTCCCCACCCCCCAACCATTCGAATTTCCGTAGGCTGGAATTATATTAATGATATTCTAATGGGCCGCTTTGTGACATCACAAAACCCGGAAAACAACGCTGTAGTCCAAACTAGCCGTTCGTTGTAGTTCTTGAAAAGGGATTTTTTTTTAAACTAAATATCTCCCTTTAAAGTGGACTTTGAGATTTGTAACTTTGTAGATCTTTTTTATGCCCAAACATACACACTACACACTGACTAAAATTCAAAAAGTGAAAAAGCATAACAGGACCCCTTTAAGACCCTGACTTCATCCATGGATGCAAAAACAGCAGCCTTGGAGAAACAGGTGCATCATTTGGTGAACCACATCGACAACCTGGAAAACCGAGGAGGACGCAGATGCAATGTTCAAGTTATCAGTTTTCCTGAAGGGACTGAGGGCTCAGACCCGATTAAATTCTTTGAAAAGTTGATTACTGATCATCTTCAGATTACCACTAGCTAGGTGCATCACGTTGGATCAGGCACTTACAGTAGAGTATGTATTTTTTTTAACAGCCCAATGTTATAAATATATATTCTTCTCATTTGTAAGCATGCCTTTGATGGCTTGATTGGGTTAGGATTTAAGCATAGCCTCGTCCTTTTTTCTCTTATTTGATATGTAATTCATTTGAGGCTGTAGATGATCAGTTTAGGAATAGGATTGCATTCCCTCGTAGGTTAAAGGGATACTCCACCCCAAAATGAAAATTTTGTCATTAATCACTTACCCCCATGTCATTCCAAACCCGTAAAAGCTTAGTTCGTCTTCGGAACACAGTTAAGATATTTTGGATGAAAACCGGGAGGCTTGTGACTGTCCCATTGCCTGCCAAGTAAATTACACTGTCAAGGCCCAGAAAAGTATGAAAGACATCGTCAGAATAGTCCATCTGCCATCAGTGGTTCAACCGTAATGTTATGAAGCGACGAGAATACTTTTTGTACGCGAAGAAAACAAAAATAACGACTTTATTCAACAATTCGTCTCCTCTGTGTCTCTCCGCATCACCGTAGCGCCATTTTGGAGAATATGCGCTGAACGCAAGCAGCGTACGCTCTTCTGTGTCAGCCGCGCTGCACGAATGCACTGTTTTCATTCAAATCAAAACGTAAATACACGTAGAAAACGTATCCTTGTGTCGCGGCTGACACAGAAGAGTATACGCAGTTTGCGTTCAGCGCATATTCTCCAAAATGGCGCTACGGTGATGCGAAGAGACACCGAGGAGACGAATTGTTGAATAAAGTCGTTCTTTTTGTTTTCTTCGCGTACAAAAAGTATTCTCGTCGCTTCGTAATGTTACGGTTGAGCCACTGATGGCAGATGGACTATTCTGACGATGTCTTTCATACTTTGTTTTACTTTTATTAAAACAAAGGGATCAATTAATAAAATCTCTTCATGTTTCAGTTAAGACGTGTGAACAAATTATTAAAACATGCTTGTGAGTTAATCTCAATAATATTAATGTCTAGTATAAAGATTTAAGTCTGAATTGTTCATTTGCAATTTTAGTTTATTTTTAGTAGTCAGCCTCGGAGTGAGGCTGACTACATTTTGTTTCAGTGTCTGATTCTTTTTGCATATTTTTACACTAAAAAGTGAATGCCCCCTATTCAATTACTGGCTATAACACCATTAGCAGAAATAAATGCGACTAAACAGTCCCTGTACTTATATATGTTTCACACTGTAGTGGAAGAAAAAAACTGCTTCAGTTCCTTGACATTTGTAGCCTTCAGATCATTGTCTCTCTGCTGAGCCAGCTGTGATTTAGTGCATAGACAAATGGCTTCTACTGGAGAAATCTTTTGGTGCGGGTCAGCATAGTCCCTATCCTTCAATAACGGCAAGACCTCCAGGTCCAAGATGCTGCGAAACATCTTTAAATCGTCACACTACCATTATGGTACTTGGTGGTTGGTGTGAGGTTCTTCTTATGAAATACATTATTGGGCTTTTGATTCATCTGTCCATAAGAGGATCATACGGTATATTCTTGACTCAGCTAGGGAATCCCATTTTGCCTATTGTAAGAAAGCTGGAAGGATTCAGACATTTTCTTTGCAGTATAGCTGTCAGTAGGCGTGGGATGTACTGAATAAATACCAACCCATATGTGATAAAGCCAGTTCTTTGTGCAAGAAATGCGTAGCAAGGCAGTTGAGGAACGATGTTTGTATTCATGGTATATTATGTGAAGCATCCTGGAGCTTTCATTAGAAATTAATGATAGTGAGGATGAGATGGGAGAAAGGAAGGCCAGGCTGCAGTATATGGCAGACAGAGCCACTGAAAACTCTGCTGTAACTCAATCCGAGCAGGACGGCTCACTGGATCACCTTTCTCTTATGTGCATGTTTGTATGAGATGGAGAGAATGATATATTCTAGCATTTATTGTGAGCACAATTAATCAGAAAAAAAAAGTGTGTGTGACAAAATGTGACAAAACGTTAAATATTTAATTATTAAGTATTTAAGTATTTAAATGTGAAGTATTTAACAATTAGGGCTGCTCAATTAATAGTGACATGGCTTATTGTGGTAATAATAAATGTGTATATTTAGTAAATTCTGTTCAGGTCCTGGAATCTGAACAGCTGATAGTCTTTCAGGAGTGTGATATTTCACCAGAATTAGTATACTAATCAGTATACTAATAGTCTTAATTAGTCAGTAATCAGTCTTAACTGAAAATGAACAATCAGGAGTATGTATGTATTTACTTGTTTATTTGTTCTTGTTTAACAGATTAATGTGCGTGTGACTACTATGGATGCAGAGCTGGAATTTGCCATCCAACCCAACACAACTGGCAAACAGCTCTTTGACCAGGCAAGTGTCTACATTTAAATTGTTTTGAGTATAATACTAATTTACTGTTTTGAATATAATACTAATTTACCAGCCAGAGGCCCGTTTCAGAAAGAAGTTTAAGTGAACATTTTTCTGAGCAGTACCATTTTTAAATGGTAGTTTCTATATAACATCTGGGATGCAGAGCACATTAGTAAGGCCGCTGTATGCAGAGCTGTAAGGAAAGTGTGCCTCACTCTCACGCTCTTCATTATCATTTTTGTGTAGTTTCCTGAGCACAAACCCATCGAAAATTAAGCTGATTGATTACTGTATGGAATGGAAGGTTGCCATATGGTATATGCCGTAACCATCACCACAGCTGTTAAAATTTTTTGGTCAGCTTTATTTTCTACAAATACAAAAGCAACATTTCCTGTTGGATTTTAATATTCTTCCAATACTTGGTATTGTGGCCATCCTCTTTATCTGTTCTTCATTATTTTGCAAGCCTTCTTGCTGTTGGCTAAGTAGAAGTCAAATGTTAATTTCATTACTCTAATTAAGAAATGCAACAGTTTGGATTAGAGAACATTTAATTATGTGAAAAGAGCATTAGACTATGTGAAAAAAGCTGCTGCACATCGAAATAGACACTGAATGATATTAAGTCATGTAGTCTACACCCATGAAACATTTATGCTTAAAGCTTTACCTGATTGAATAATGTTTTTATACTTAATGTTTAGCTGCTTTTTTTGTCTTTTTTTTTGCCTGTGGGATACCTTTAAAATTAATATTAGTTCAAAAACGTACCGTTCTGCCAGTTTTTACCTTTGATATTATAACAGTGATTAAGAATTAAACTCGGGAGTATGTGGATGTCTTTTTGTCGAGTGCTGTTGTCATGGTGAATCATAATTTCGGAGCTCCATTGATCATGGGTTTTCATAGTCGCTAAACTCAGTCAACCTACTCAGAGTTGGTTGAACCTCCTTGTTGAAATGGGCCCCAGGTCCTTGCTTTGTGTTCCTCAAATATTTTGTGTAGCGTCTGGACCAATCAGACACACCATTTTTCATTTGATTGACAGACAGTTGACCCTGAGAGGTCAAGTAAATATCTACAGCGGATCTAAATATTTATAATTAATTATAACTAGTTATGATTAATTATTCATATTTCCCCATGAATGAGCTGATTCGCAACATTTGATTGCAAAAGTGTCTCTATTTTGCATATTTCAGAAATGTCATTGTTCTCTGTTGCTCTTGAGAAGAGGCCCATTAGATAGCTTGCAAGTCAGGCGTTAGATTTCTGTCACAAATCTAGGCTAGTCTTTTGAACTGTGCTACACAAACCTGCCTTTTCACAATATTGGAAATTGCATCACAGCAGTGTAAAGTCAGTTCTGCTACAGTTCTGTGTTTATTATATTAATAAACTATTTTCTCAAGTAGCATTAACAAACGCTTCTTTGTAACTTATTAGGCCACTCATACCGCTGACTTTTGAGATCTTTTGCTCAAATGTTCAACCAGGTGGTCTGTGTTAACAAGCTCCCTGGTCATTTACTGAAATATTTACTCATTTAATCACTTCCCTACGGTGATCGGGAGGGGACATGTTCAGTTCACTTAGTTTTATTGTGGCCACGATGGGCGTAAATACAATAATAAAGTCAAAACTTTATTGGCATATTTGTCAGGCATTTACAGTATTTGCAAAATATATTGTAGCATATTAATAATAATTATACAGAGCGTTAATTAGGTAAAGCGATACACGAATTGAAAGGGGAAATACAACAATAAATAAAAAAATATAGCCGTAAACCAGTTAATATAATAATATTATTAAATTATTATATTACAGTTTAATAATAATAATATACAAATATTAAATAAAAAAACACGATCAATTAACGAATTTACAAGACTGTGGGTTGGATAAAAATGTTTTATCCATCTCTGATAATTTGCAGGTTGCTATGGTCACGCAGGTTTTTTACGCATCAAAATATATACAAAAAAATACAGAAACAAAATTATTTTAAAAAGTAAAGATTCTGAAAGCATTGAAGGAGATTCCATAATTAATATAAATTTACTGTAGTAACAACAAATGATATTTTATTATATGATATCAGGGCTCGCAAAATTTCAAAATCCCTGGTAGCCCTTTGGGCAGGCACTCTTCAGATTTTGGTATATATATTAGGGTCACGATATTGTCACGATACAATATTATTGCGATTTTAAATATATTGCAATATTCTGTTATATATTGCAATTTATTACCTTTTTCCAACTTCAAATTATGTCCCCAAATGAAAACTTTGGCAACATCTGTTTTAACTAAAAAGAAAAATTTCTCAGTTTGTTTATCTCACTTCAAGTTTATTGTTGCAGTGCAAAATGGGGTTGTCAAGCAGACAAACTGACCAATGGTTTTCATGAAAACCTGTCATAAATGTTGTATGCACCTGGCAAACTCAACTATTTGTATTACAGTCTA
>NW_015643573.1:136335-136794 GCF_001515625.1 Sinocyclocheilus rhinocerous | reverse complement strand
TTAAATGTAAACAGGTATGCACTGCTGTGCTACTACAGGTATTTTGAACAATGCAACTTGAACTTGTACAAAAAAGTTGTGCAGACCCTTCAGCAATTGGGGCATTTGAAAGTAAATTACTGTTAAATTTAAAATACATAAAACATAGTCTTAAATTAAAATAAAAATGTTACATTTAAATTAAACATAACATGTACTCTTAAAGTAAACAATGTGCTACAACAGGTATACTATACACTGCTGTGCTCTTAGAATGTTTTACTTTCATTTATTCCATTGTCTGTTGGAATTCTTGATTCTGATTGGCTGGCAGATATGCATTAAAACCGTTTAATGCACATTTAGTTCCATGTCAGGTTAATCACTGTTCTATATTAATGCGCCGCTGCTTTAATTGACACACACAAACGCACACACACATCACTTGCACACAGAGAGAGAGAGAGAGAGAGAGAGAGT
>NW_015643573.1:126036-136078 GCF_001515625.1 Sinocyclocheilus rhinocerous | reverse complement strand
CTACTTTTATTAATAAAATGGCTTAGAAACTGGATCACTGCATTATATTCCTCAGCAACGAAGAGGTAAAATCTTTAAGTAATTAAACTAACAACTTCATTGTTTGTAGAGAGAGACGCACAGACGCAGGTAATTCACACACACAACTGTCATCTTTCTCTCTTTCTCTCTCTCGAACAAACAATCGATAATTAATTCAAATAAATTTTATAATTCTGTAATTCTATAATTCTGTAACTGACGAAAATAAAAAAAATGTACCCATTCGGTCAAATATTGCACTGCAAAGAGCAATACTTGTTTTAACTTGTCTATAACTTGGCAAATTACCATGGAATTAGCGGGATAATCAATGGCTTGCCGTGCCTTAAAGGGGTCATATGATGCTATTTTAAAGATCAAATATTTTAAAGTATTTGGTGTAACAGAATATGTTGACATGCTTGTTCATCTTCTAGGTTCAAAAAACTGTCGTCCATAAAATGCGTTGCACATTTACAGGGTGTCTCCAGAATAAATAAAAAAATCCTTTTTAAGACCTGCACAATAATAAATAATAAAATTAACACTGTATGAGTGGAGTTGGGCAGTGTCTATGGTAACATAATAAGCCGTAAAATGACATGATTTACAGTTCATTTGAATTTTGGTGCACTGTTTTTCTCTATATAATGTTGATATGGTAACTAGTAAATGCTGTAAATTTGGTTATGCTAGCATGTGTGGAAATATTTAAACCACGTGTGTTACAATTTACCCCGCGTTACTTTGTGCCCCGCGCTCCCCCTACAGGTTTTCACAAAAACTTAAAAACATGAAAATCTTATAAAATGATAAAAATCATATCTCAGCCTTTAATCATTTGTAGGAAAAGGGATGAGTCAAACGTATAAATTATTCTATTAATTTAAATAATTATATTAAAATTAGAAGGCACCTTAGCTTCTTTCACATTTACAACTCTGCGTGTTTGCTGCGTAAAAACATGAGTCGATTTTCGCGTTGGTCTGACAAATGTAAAAAAAAAAAATTATGGCCATAAATTTCATACAACTAAATACTTTAAGGACCCGCGGGAACCCTTCAAGATAGCCCGTCGGGCAGGGCAGTGATATATTTTGCCTGAGGACACCCTGCGACGTCGGGCTAGCGATTTTGCGAGCCCTGGATATTATAAGTATCATATTTTTAAATTTCAAACATGGTGATTATCTGTAAGTTGGACAGCCAATATAATTTGTGATATTTACCATCTGAATCTAACCATGTCATGTCAACAAATGGAAAAGTCAGCCAGCTATTTATTATCATGTTAATTATTGTGTCTTTCACCCCAACAGCAGGGGCGCTTTTTACCCCAAATACCATACTTTATACATATTCTTCCGTGATTGAAAAACTGTTGCTTCAATTACTTTAAACAAAACTGAAAATCATTAAAAAATACCTTTGTCCCAAAATATATTCAATAATTTTAGCGATTCTCATTTGCTACTTAAATCTACAACATTTAAAAAAAACATCAAATATTAGATCAAATTAGCACAGAATCAGTTTCCGCGAACCGTGTCAAGAATCAGACAAATTTGCACATCTAGAAAAGTGGATATTTTAGAAAGTGCTACGCCAATTTTTTGTGCCATCTAGTAGTAGAGGAAATCGAGGAAAATAGAATCAAAGGCGCTTTTTACCCCGGGGCGCCGTTAGCCCCATTGTACCCTATATTACGTCTCTTTCAGATTTATGTTGATTGTTGAATACGATTTATTTGAAGAGTTTGGTTCCAAAACGCTATAAATCCATTTTGATTAATTTGAGTAAAAATTTGTTTTCTTTACCAAGAAAGTGGCAAGATGAAAACCACTATTTTCTGTTTCAAACTTTCACAAAGCATCTTTAGGTTATAATAACATTAAAAATTAAAATCCAGATTTTGATTTTCAAAGATTTATTATAAAATTGAATTATCTTTTTCCCCAAAATGCAATAAATCCATGACACATAATTCAATTTAAAAAAAAAATGGCGTTTATCGCGTTTTGGAACCAAACTCTTCATTTGTTCATGGTCATCCTGCAGGTTGTGAAGACGGTAGGTCTGCGAGAGGTCTGGTTTTTCGGTCTGCAGTACGTGGACAGTAAAGGCTACTCAACATGGCTAAAGCTAAATAAAAAGGTAAGGCTTTCCCTCCCACTTTTACCTGTCTCCGGCTAATACTGCTGTTCTCGCACAGCCTCAGATGTGCGATTTAACTGGCTTCCTGTTCAACAGCACCAAAAAAAAAAAAACAGTGAGGGAAAATTGGTCTGCGGTTAAAGATGTCCTGCTGTAAAAGTCTGTGTAAAAGCCTGAACTTTCCCCTTATAAACAGCTGTATATGTCTTCTTAAAATGTCTTCTACACACATGCACCACTGCAAGTGTTTCATAGAGGAACTGCCGTATGAAACAAGATGATCTATGGCACGATTTTTTTTAACAAGTGACTCCAGTGGAAAGTGTTTAGTTAAAACTCAGGAGTCTGCTGAGGCATACTAGCAGTTTGTAACACAGTTACAAGGTGGCATTTTCTATAATGTGGCTTTTTCTCAGTTTGAACTAAATGTCTTCCTGTAGCTCAAACAGTAGATCATGGCAAGCAATGCTAAGGTCATGGTTTCAATTTGATGGGATCGAAAGCAAGAACTGATATGTGTACCTTTTTAATGCGATGCAAGTCACTTTGGATAAAGGCGTCTGCCAAATGCATAAATGTAATGATCTGTATTATGTGTTTGTGTTTAACAAGAACTCGAAACTTGAAAGTTGCTATTTTGTCTAGTTGTAAATTGTATTATTTTGTGCTAACGGTGGTGCTTCACATCACAATAAAGCATCCTTACTGTTTGTTAGCTTTATGTGTTCAATTCTTTACACATTTTTGCTTTATGTACTGCAGTCATTAGTAGCTTGGATACTTGTTTTAGGTTTTATGTGGCATTCCAGTAGCTCAAACAGCAGCATGTGGCATTAGCATGCCAAAAACATGGGTTAAAATCTCAATTATCAGCGAATTCATGAACTTAAATGTATACCTCGCATGAAAGTTTACTAAATCAACTTCTTCAGATCAGGGTAAATAAAGCTTTTTAATGTGTTTCTGTAAAAATTTGGCAGGTGACTCAGCAGGATGTTAGAAAGGAAAACCCTCTACAGTTCAAGTTCCGGGCAAAGTTTTTTCCAGAAGATGTTTCTGAAGAGCTCATCCAAGAGATAACACAACGTCTCTTCTTCTTACAGGTATTGGGGAAACTAGTCTACGCATACTTGCCATCGATTGCATTTATTTCGTTTTCAAAATGACTATTATATCTTGTGTTAGGATGGATGGGGAGTAATTTCAGTGGTGGTGATGTTGAACCAAAAACAATGTGGTTGTAATTTTAAATCTTGAAACAATAGAATCATTTAGATGCATACCTGATTTTAAGGATAGACAATCTTTATACTGAGAGTCTTTTTTTCCTGATGATTGTTATTACAACAATTTCAGTGATGACCCATCAACCAATCATATGTCATGTATAAATGGTAGTAAAATAACGATAAATGTATTTTAAACAAGAAAGCTTGTTAAATTGCACTAATAAAAAAAAATGCTTTGCATTAACAGTGCTTGCATTTTTAGGGCCTAAGTCCTAGCAAAGCCATTTTGTTTTTCTAAGGATTATTATAAGCGCCTAAGCCAAATGAGGCTAAGGGCCCTATTGTTTTCCTTAGGAATATATGGGGCCTAAGCCCCTAGGGGTCTTGTCAAGGTTTTGTGGCTTTTGGGGCCCTAAACATAAAACTCTCAAAAACTCTTGAAAATTTGACACACCTTGAAATCATTGGCCATTAGGGCCGGGCAGAAGCTGGTACACGGGCATGGCAGGGGGGCTCTACAGCGTCCTCTAGAGTTCAGTGGTCCATATATCATACATATTTATAGGGCTGCCCCCTTAATAGTCGACTAATTGTTAGTCGACGAGAAGAGGATGACCAGCGTTTTATAGTCAGTTAGTTGCAGAAAAAAAATACAGTAGGTGTATTGAGCAGGAAATCCAAACATTCACCTATCATTCATCAACCTCAATTATGGCTTATCATTTGAAATTGAAATGTTTAAGTAGGAATTGTACATGGCTGCTCACACTAACGTTAACCTAGATAAATGTGTGCTATTAGCTGCATTGCCAAGCATTTTAGCCAAGCTGTTAGTGCACTTACTGCATGAGGCACTGGCGTAATACCTTGCATTTTTTCCTCATAACATTGGAAACAACTTAAAATATATTTTTGCTCTTACAGATAAGAGTAATACATCACTCAAAACTATAAAGGGTCTGTTTTTATTTGGACACACTCACAATATCAACAAAACATTGTGCTTTTTGTAAAATAAAGAAAACAAACAAGATGCGCTTTCTGACATCTTCATCTCCATGTACTGGAGCATGTCACAAAAATGAATCCGAAATTCTTTCCTCACAGACATGAGAAATATATCTATAGAAAGCTTGAAATGTCTACTTTTAGCATTGACGAAAAAAAATGCTCTCTGATTATGTAGTCCATATGGAAGGTGCATTTATATATATATTAGGCAGCAAGTGAACATTGTTATGAGGGGCCGTATAGGCCATAATTATTGAAAAGCCTCTTACAAATACTAGTGAAATGAAAAACATTGATAAACCTTCGTGAAATTCATTCATATGTATTACTGAAAACATCATGTGGATGGCCGGGTGCGTGTGCGTCGCTTACCTGGGGAACATGTAGCACCAGGATGCACTATGGGAAGAAGGCAAGTTGGCAGAGGCAGTGAGATGCTTTGGGCAATGCTCTGCTGGGAAGCCTTGGGTCCTGCCATTCATGTGGATGTTACTTTGACACGTACCACCTATCTAAGCATTGTTGCAGACCATGTACACCCTTTCATGGAAACGGTATTCCCTGGTGGCTGTGGCCTCTTTCAGCAGGGTAATGCACCCTGCCACAAAGCAAAAATGGTTCAGGAATGGTTTGAGGAGCACAACAACGAGTTTGAGGTGTTAACTTCCAAATTCCCCAGATCTCAATCCAATCGAGCATCTTTAGGATGTGCTGAACAAACAAGTCCGATCCATGGAGGCCCCTCCTCGCAACTTACAGGACTTAAAGGATCTGCTGCTAACATCTTAGTGCCAGATACCACAGCACATCTTCAGGGGTCTAGTGGAGTCCATGCCTCGACGGGTCAGGGCTGTTTTGGCAGCAAACGGGGACCAACACAATATTAGGAAGGTGGTCATAATGTTATGCCTCGGTGTAATTTTGTGAGACTTTTTAATTTAACTCAACAATTTTAATGATACCGAATTTAAAAAACACAAGCCAATGAAATAACCACACTTTTATTTAAAGTAACAAAAAATTGTACAGAAAATATATTAATATTAAATATCAATATATTATTTTTATTCAGTTCTGTGCAACAGAATAAGATATAACTTTTTTGTTGTTGTTGTTTTTTGACTAATTCTCCAAATAATGTATAGTCCTACAAAGCTATTATTATCAGAGCATGTGAGCAGAGCATAGCGGGGAGCAGATCAGTGAATGAGAGGGTAGCGTCATTTTACCAGCGGTGCCCAGGACAGCTGTGCTACACCATGTTACAGCATAGCAGCGGTTTTGCAAACAGGAAGTATAATACATAGAAATTTAAAACATGTAAATCCTGTTCAGAAACAGAACGTAGTGCAGCTGCTTTGTTTATGGGGTTACCGGGGTAACAGCTGCGTTTCTGCTGTTCCATCAGCGCCATCTGCTATCAGAGAGTGAATGTGCATTTTCATTCAGCGCGTCTCCTTCACTTGTTCTGCCATGCGCTTCTCATCCGTGTTGGGCTTGTTTATATCAGAGTGCGCATGCCACTTTGATGCAGCATACAGCGGTGTTGTGGATTGTAACTAGTTGATGGGAGAAGTATTCTTAAAATGCATTCGAAAAACCTGAATAATTTGTAATAAATAATTATTCACAGTATTTTGAAGTGCCCACGATAACAATATTAACATAAAATGTTGAATACTGATATTTGAAATAATTTAAAACATGAAAAAAATAGTCAAAATGTGAAATTAAAACCGCCACTAGGTGGCAGCAAGTGACTGTTAATCAGTGAGTCATTGAGAATCAACCGATTCATTCAAATGGCTGATTCATTCAGAAATGAAGGGTGCGTCCGAAACCGCCTACTCAATGAGTAGGTACTTAATTTCATTAAGTACTTACTTAACGAGCGCTAAAAGAGTAGGTACTCTACAGCCAAATCTCGTTTCCTTCACTTGTTCTGCCATGCGCTTCTCATCCGTGTTGGGCTTGTTTATATCAGAGTGCGCATGCCACTTTGATGCAGCATACAGCGGTGTTGTGGATTGTAACTAGTTGATGGGAGAAGTATTCTTAAAATGCATTCGAAAAACCTGAATAATTTGTAATAAATAATTATTCACAGTATTTTGAAGTGCCCACGATAACAATATTGTGCTTGTTCACTGTTGTGATATATTGTATTACCAAATACCAGCACATGTCTAACAAGTACTTGTAAAACAATACATTTAGAATTTGTAAAATACACACTGATGTCTATGGAAGCAGCAATAACAATCCATTCAAATATAATTTGACGACGTGTTTTATTCATATCAGATACACATAGTGTAAGTAACTTTAAAGTTCACTTTATTCATCTCCCAGTTCACTGGCCACCAGTGGTGTATGAAAGGGGCATCGAGGCTATTGTCTGAGTACACAGAGGGGATGAGGAAGACCATTATGATGCTCCTGATGCTCCTAGTTGATGATGTGTTAAGTAGATTTTATCCAACACAAATGTTCCTCAATTTTTCAGCAGTACTAATGGACAAATAAAATAGATTACTTGCTTTCCTGCAGTCCGTGTTCTTCTGACTTCTGACTGTTTTGTAGTAAGTAACGAATATGCTTCGGGAAAATGTATCGGAGTAAAAGTATACATTTAAATTAGGAAATGTAGTGGAGTAAAAGTAAAAGTTGGCTGAAATATAAAAACTCAAGTAAAGTACAGATACTCCCAAAAAATACTTAAGTACTGTAACGAAGTATTATTACTTCGTTACATTACACCACTGCTGGCCACTTACTTACATGTATTTCGGGAGAAACTGATGAATTCACATGCTGTAAATCTGACTGACAGGACTCTTTGAACTCACTTCCTGTTGCATTTAAGTCTTCGCTCCAAGAGACTTTTTTGTAGGTATTGGGACATTAAATGCATGTACTGAATTTTGTACACTTGCGTGAAACGTAGCGGGAGGGGCGCTCATTGATATTTTATAGATGGTGCTATCGAGCCTTTTTGCCACGCCCAATTTTGAAACCCATATCAGATGTAAATGTTTGCCAATTCTGATGCATGTGCAAAGTTTCGTGAGTTTTCGAGAATGTTTAGGCGCTTAAAAATGCAATATAGTATAAAAGGAGCAATTCCAATAGGGTCCTCGCACCGTGGTGCTCGGGTCCTAATTATGGATGTGAGGCCATTTGTGTATGTTGAGAGAGTGGGAGAAGACGTGGTACCACTCAATCCCAATGTGTAGAATTGCGCACAATGCCTGCAATCCCGCAGCGAAACACGGCAACTAAACTCTAGAAATTCAGCGTTTAATTATAATAGTGTTCTCATTATATTATGTATATATATATATATATATATATATAAACAAAATATTGCAACTTACAATTCCACAAAAGGCTGTGAGTGGCTGCACAAGTGAACTTGACTTAATTAATAAAATTAAAACCGTCAGTGCACAATTTTCTACACCACAATCTGTCAAGCACATCTTACCAGCAAACATACACTCATTCAGTCTACCTCTCATTCCATCCTGATGATCCGACGATAGCTGCTTGCATCTCAGCTTGTCTAACAGACATTTCTTGCTAGATGAAGGACCATCACCTTCAACTCAACCTTGCCAAGACAGAACTTCTTGTGGTTCCATCAAACCCATCGTTTCATCACAATTTCACCATCCAGTTAGGTACATCAACCATAACTCCTTCAAAAACAGCCAGAAACCTTGGAGTTATGATTGATGATCAGCTGACTTTCTCAGACCACATTGCTAAAACTGCCCGGTCCTGCAGATTTGCTTTATTCAACATCAAGAAGATCAGGCCCTTTCTTTCGGAACATGCTTCACAACTCCTTGTTCAAGCTCTTGTTCTGTTCAGGCTGGACTATTGTAATGCTCTCTTGGCAGGTCTTCTAACCAGTTCTATCAAACCTTTACAATTAATCCAGAACGCGGCAGCATGATTAATTTTTAATTAAGAATCGGCTAAAAACACATCTCTTCCATTTTTATTTGACCCTCTGACTCTCTATTCTAATTATATTATTTAAAAAAAACATGCCCTTTTTAGACTGGCACTCTATTCAATTACTAACTGCTTTACTAACACTAGCTTCTCTAATCTTTTTGTATTCTATTTTTTATTATACAATTAACAAAAGCAAAAAAGGCCTCTAACACTAGCTTGCTCTATTCTTTTTCTATTCTATGTGTTTTCTTTTTATTTATTATATAATTAAAAAAAGTGATTCAAGCAGTTCAAAACAATCATGGTGTAGGTGTTTGAAGTGTCTCAGCAGGGGGTGGGGTAGGCCAAGATAGTATCGCGGTATGTACGGTGGGTGGTTTCGCAGTTTTATTTTTGTTTGTTTTTTTCAGTTCAGTTTGAATATCGTTACACCCCAAATATATATATATATATATATATTCCTTAAAAAGTAAAAATAAAATATTTTATGATGCTTCTATTCTATATATTATTGTTCAACTACTCAAAACAGTATATGATTGTGCACATATGCAATGTGTTTACATGCCTATATTTATATTATGTAAATTAATATAGATCAAAGTCATTATACTGAAAGCCCTTGCTATTTGAATTCTAAACAAACAAGTAGTAAGTATGGAGCAATGGCAGGACTTTTTTTATCAGCCCTACTGCTGCTGATCTAATCCTGTTTACATTAAATAGTCCTGAGTAGGTTTGAGCTTATTGAACTGTTGCTATGACAGCAATTCCAAGATGAGTTTCAAGGAATGGAACAATCCAAGATTGTGTTGAATTATCAGTTCCAGATAAAAAAAATCCTCATATGAAGAAACGTGGATCAAACATGGCATAATTAAACTGTTTGTGCTGTCTAGGTGAAGGAAGCCATTTTGAATGATGAGATTTACTGCCCTCCGGAGACAGCAGTCCTACTGGCATCTTACTCTGTTCAGGCCAAGTACGCCGACTACAACAGAGACATCCACAAGCCTGGTTACCTCACCAATGACAGGCTGCTACCACAGAGGTGAGCCAGTCTTCTTAACACAGTTAAGTTTTGGCAGTGACATAAATTTTGTGTTTTGCAAGGTTTGCTGCTTAAGCTGTTCTGGTGTTCCTTCACATTGTTTCTAGATTATTGTGTAGAGTGATCAGATGCATATTAAATAATTGCCAAAAGCTTCATTGGCCAAAAAATGAACTTTTCACAAAAAAAAACAAATTTCAGTTTTTTTTTTATCCTGACACAAAATGACCAGCTAACATTAATTGACTAATCATATCAGCAGCACATGTGAAAGTGTGAATTAGTACTGGTCTGGTAAAATCACTATCATACTAAGATTGTAAGAGCAGACTGATGTCTCTCCAAGAAAAACGTCAAGGACTGACTGAAATTCTGCAGGAAGTGTACAAGGATTGGACAGCAGCAGACTGGTGCAAAGTTTTCTCTAATGAAGCTCCCTTCCGACTGCTTGGGACATCTGGAAAATCAATTGTTCGGAGAAGAAAAGGTAAACGCTACCATGAGTCCTGTGTTGTGCCAACAGTGAAGCATCCTGAGACCATCCATGTGTGGGGTTGCTTTTCAACCAAGGGAGTGGGCTCTCTCATAATTCTGCCCAAAAACACTGCCA
>NW_015643573.1:124820-126017 GCF_001515625.1 Sinocyclocheilus rhinocerous | reverse complement strand
TGGCTCGAAGATCATTACATTGAAATTTTGGATCCGTGGCCAGGCAACTCCCCGGATCTCAATTCCATAGAGAACCTGTGGTCAGTCCTCAAAAGGTGAGTAGACAAGCAGAAGCCCACAAATTGTGATCAACTCCGAGAACTAATAAGGCAAGAATGGATCGCCATCAGTCAGGATTTGGCCCAGAAGCTAATCCAGCATGCCAGAGCGAATTGCAGAGGTTATGAAGAACAAGGGCTAACACTGTAAATATTGACTGATTATTATATCATCATATTTTTTTGCCAATAAAAGCCTTTAAAACGTATGATATTATTATTATTGTTTTTCAGTATACCATAGAAACGTGGAAAAATAATCTACAAATACTGAAGCAGCAAACTTTGCAAAACAAAATTTGTCACTGCCAAAACTGTTGGCCATGACTGTACACAAGTTGGATGTCCTCCACCTATGAGTTGCTCGATGGTTGTTTCAGATGTAATGTAGTAATGTAATGAACTTCTCTCTTTCTTTGTAGTTCAATATGGTACATAAATATAAGCTACTATCAGATTCAGAAGATTTCAGGATTTCAGGGTGGACTTTTTTTTTTTTTTTTTACTTCTGATACTCTCAGATGGGCATAAATACATGAAAATGTATTTAAAATAAAAACAAAATACTGTGTGGAAAAGTGTATTTAAATAAAAATACAAAATACTGTGTGGAAAAGTGTATTTAAATAAAAATACAGTATTTTGTATTTTGAAAATACACAAAATACATGTGAATTTGGCCATCCAGTGCAGGTATCCCTATAGGCTAAAATGTATCTGCACCTATTCTGGAGAAAGAAAAAAAACCAAACATATTTCGATGTATACTACTGCTTAGAAACCTGTAGGAAATACAAAACTACCATGTTACTAAACTAAAGGCATGTTTATTTCATGCTAAGTTTATTTTGTTGTATATAAAGTTTATTCAAATTAGAAAGTGTATCTAAAATTAAAATTTTAAAATTAGAATTCATTTAGATAGCATTTTTTATTTATTTATTTAGTCATTTAGCAGACGCTTTTATCCAAAGCGACTTACAAATGAGGGCAACAGAAGCAATCAATTGTAGTATTAAAACAACTAAAAACACATCCAAAACTAAAAGCTAAAACTTTATAAATACTACTTATACACATTTTAAAAATAAAGAAATTA
>NW_015643573.1:118935-124718 GCF_001515625.1 Sinocyclocheilus rhinocerous | reverse complement strand
TATACTGCCTGCTTATACACATTTTAAAAATAAAGAAATTAAATAAAAATGACAAATGCATACAACATAATTTCAAAACTTAACATTTAAATGAAAAACAAAAAATAAAACTAAAAACAATTCAAAATATTGTTAATATTCGCGATACAGAACGAGACCAAACGCGATATCAGCACGTCTCCACGCTGTAAGCATTTAAGATTATTATTATTTTTTTTTGGTGAACCATTCATCAGTGTCTTCACAAATTAAATTGTTGATGACAGACAGTGATTAACCTAATTATTTTGTCTCTATAAACATACATTTGCATAGATGGGTGAACACAATCACCTGATTTTGTAAATGTGACAAATATTTCATTAAGCACCAAGTTTGCACTTGTCTAAAATTTAAAATGCTTACATTTACAAAATGAGCCTGCAATATCAGAATGAATAAAGAAAGTAATGGTCCATGTTAAATACAAACATTAATTAAAAGAAAATGTTTAATGAATTAAAAAAAACATATAAGAAAGCATTATTTAATTTAGTGTTATACATATGTTATCATATTCATATGGTTTGTTCTAATGTCACAAATCATAATCTCAAGTTTACTGCATTTTACACGATTCTTTGAATTCTTTTGTGTGGGTTTAAGAAGTGTACTCAAAAACATTTTCACATGTGTCCTCCAAAATTACCCACAACCTAATCAGTTTATATGTGAAAAAATCAATTTATTCACAAACTTCTCACGAACCGACTGTTTGACAAACTACTCGGCAAACTACTTCCTCCCACTGCTGCTTTCTGATGGTTTGGAGAACAATTACTCTGTGTCGCCCTCTGTCATTTCACAGAATTATACAACGGCGAGCGCATCAAGTATAAAAGCCTCGTCCATTTAGGGAGGAGCGGGCAGTCAGCAGGTTCGTGGAGTAGAGCCAGTCGAAAGTATAAACAAGGCTTCAACTGCACAAAACGCTTCCACTACGACAGAAATCGGGAGCTGCGCGGTGATTCCACCGCTTGCCGCGTCCCGTGTGACAGGGCCTTTTAAGTCAAAAGTGTAGGCCTACTTGTCAACGTTCCACTCGGCACCAAGCACATCACTTTCTATTGCTCATTCATTCATGCATCTTTTTCCACTCCAACGTTCCAATAATTCCTGCCCACTAAAAGCTGCACGGATATATTCGCTTACCCCAATAGGCCTATCTATGTAAACAATTTAGAAAAAGTTCAGTCGATTCACTCTTTATGTCATCGCCATGATATGTATTGTCACAGTGATTAACCTAATTATTTTGTCTCTATAAACATACATTTGCATAGATGGGTGAACACAATCACCTGATTTTGTAAATGTGACAAATATTTCATTAAGCACCAAGTTTGCACTTGTCTAAAATTTAAAATGCTTACATTTACAAAATGAGCCTGCAATATCAGAAATAATGAATAAAGTAATGGTCCATGTTAAATACAAACATTAATTAAAAGAAAATGTTTAATGAATTTAAAAAAACGTACAAGAAAGCATTATTTAATTTAGTGTTATACATATGTTATCAAATTTATATGGTCTGTTCTATTGTCACAAATCATAATCTCACCTTTACTGCATTTTACACGATTCTTTGAATTCTTTTGTGTGGATTTAAGAAGTGTACTCAAAAACATTTTCCCATGTGTCCTCCAAAATTACCCACAACCTAATCAGTTTATATGTGAAAAAATCAATTTATTCACAAACTTCTCATGAAACGATTTGACAAACTACTCAGCAAACTACTTCCTCCCACTGCTGCTTTCTAATGGTTTGGAGAACAATTACTCAGAGTCGCCCCCTGTCATTTCACAGAATTATACAACGGCGAGCGCATCAAGTATAAAAGCCGTCTCCGTTTAGGGAGGAGCGGGCAGTCAACAGGTTCGTGGCGTAGAGACAGGCGAAAGTATAAACAAGGCTTCAACTGCACAAAATGCTTTCACTACGACAGAAATCGGGAGCTGCACGGTGATTCCACCGCTTCCTGCGTCCTGTGTGAAAGAGCCTTTAAGTCAAAAGTGTAGGCCTGCTTGTTGGCGTTCCACTCTACACAAAGCACATCACATTCTATTGCTCATTCATTCATGCTTCTTTTTCCATTCCACCGTTCCAATAATTCCTGCCCACTAAACTATGTAAACGATTTAGAAAAATTTCCGTCGATTCACACTTTATATCATCGCCACGATATGTATTGTTCACCCAGGCCTAACATGCAGTAATGCTTTAAACACATTTGACAAGCTAGTAGCCTAACTATCAAAACTGATTGGCTTACACTATTCGGTGCTTCATGTTTTCTTCTTTCATTTTAACTGAAGGCAAATCTGAATGATGCACTATTTTAACTTTAATTAACAAGTACAGTTGACCATGATATCCTCACCTTATCTTATCGTATTCCAGAAAAGTCGCTCACCCAATGCTGGATGGAGCTGTACAGCTGCAGCTCACGTGATGAATGTTGGGGAGAGGGTGCGTGTCTGAACTAGTTGATGAACGAAATCAGCACACTGATAAAGAGGTTGACTGGCACAAAGTATTTTATGTATTTTGAAAATACAAAAATACTCATCTTAAATTTTATTTAAATACAAAATACATTAGATTTTTTTCCAAAGGCTTTCAAATACAGGATACAAAATAGTATTTTGTATTTCAAATATGTATTTTAAATACATGTATCTGAAATACTGCCCATCCCTGGATACTCGTAATGTTTCAGTACACAGGGTAAAACAGAACCCCATGCGTCATTGCATGCTATAATTAAATGTCCCTGGGCCTTGGCAAGCCTTTAATGGCCTCTTGTTGAATCACCTTGCAAAGCACTGTGACTTACAGACGGCTGGTATGTGATAAGGATTGATCAAGATACTCGACTATTTCATTAGTGAGGTTGACTAGTTTCTGCAGCTTTTTTTTTATTTGTTTTGGCTTTAATATTTTTAGCAAAAATGCTTTAAAGAGGCTTCTCGAAGATCCTTTGCATGCTCTTAAACTCTTTTTATGAAGTTGCTTCTCTATGTTCTTCACTTTTAAAGCATAAACCAATGTGTATGGGGTAGGGCTGGGTAATAAACAATAACATATCAAAATCGCAATCAAATTTGTGTCGATAATGATGATAAGCTCTGGACATTTTTACTCAATATGAAATAATGTGACAAAATGCAATTAGTGCCTGTCGCTAATAATCATCATCAAAACTTCACAAGCTTTTCAGTTTCATTTGAGAAACACTACCGTCAAAAATACAAACTGAAATTGAAAGATCTTCATGACAAACCATCAAAATAAAAGTTCTGTTTAACTAATGACAGAAATATATCACTATTGTGTACTAAAATGTAATTCTTGAAGTAATTATATTATTTTTAAGAAATGTCATACAACCAAGATTATTTTTATCCATGTATTAATACAGTTCTGTTGTGCAGCATCTGATTTAACAAAATATAAATGCAATGCATTGTTGTAAATGAATTATATTTTAATTCGATTACATTTGAAAAGATTGATTAAATTATTAAAGTTTTACTAATTCCTTTCATTATACACCATTTTGATAATAGATTTGTATTAAATCACACAGAATCCAGAAAAACTTAAATTGAAAACAGAAATTAGGGGGAAAAAATTAATTTCATGTGGCGTTAAATTAAAAGGTAGCTTATGCTGTGGAGTTCAGTTGTGAACAGTTTTACTCAACACTTATTCAAGGTCTAACAAACATGTGGAGTGCTTTCCTTCCCTATTAATGATAAATGAATATTGTGTTATATATTGAAAGGCATGGCGCTTAACACAAATAAATACGTCCAAAATAAATACAAAGATATATTGATATAATGTTTGCTTTTTGTAAATCTCTTTACATTACATTTATTGATATAATGTTTGCTTTTTGTAAATCTCTTTACATTACATTTTTGTAAATCTCTTTACATTAATTTGTGGATCTAAATCTATTCATCTTGAAATACGAAACAAATCTAACCCCATTCAATGAAACCAATGCAAACAGCACTTTTGTAAGTTTTCCCCTGCCTTCAGGAATTTCAAGTCATAATTTTTAGGTCTCCAGCTTTTTATGTGTTCCATGAGAGTTAGTGTAATAATATTGTTACACAATATTGATGATTATTTTGCCATTTTGAGCCCATACAGTGATGCCAGACTGATTCATCGTGTGTGTATTGGATATTATCATGTAGAGTTTTGGAGCAACATAAACTGACTAAAGAACAGTGGGAAGACAGAATACAGACGTGGCACGAGGAACACAGGGGTATGCTGAGGTAAGGCTTGACACAGAAACACATGCACAGACAATGCAGAGTACACATAACAATAGCTTATAATACAAGAGCATGCTTGGGGCACTGGTGTTTTCAGTCCCCAACTACACACACAGTGCACTTCACAATGCTTAATAGCAGTATTTCTATTCCCAACATGATTGTGTGTTTACAGAGAGGATTCTTTGATGGAGTATCTGAAGATCGCTCAGGATCTGGAGATGTATGGAGTGAACTACTTTGACATCAAAAATAAGAAGGGAACAGAGCTCTGGCTGGGAGTGGATGCTCTTGGTCTCAACATTTATGAACATGAAGACAAGTATGTCTTGTGCTGAAATGTCTCACACTTGCTTTATGTACAAACTCTACTATACCAAAGTTTGGAGTCTGTATGATTTTTTTTAATGTTTTTAAAATAATTATTTTCTTTCCAACAATATAGTAAAAACACTAATATTGTGAAAATATTATTCCAATTTAAAATAACTGTTTTCTCAGCCCTCTACATTGCGAGTAAATCACTCGCATATGCGACTAAATCTTCACTCTGGGCGACTAAATGATTGGCGAGTAAACTAAAACATTTACTAGCCAATGGCGATTCAATTGCTCGCGTAGTGTTCGTAGAGGGCTGTTTCTATGTGAATATATTTTCAAATGTGATTTATTAGTGTTATGTAAAGCTGAATTTTCAGCATCCATTACTTGAGTCTTCAGTGATCCTTTAGAAATCATTCTGATATGGTGATTTGCTGTTCAAGAATCTTTTCTTATAGTTATCAATGTTGAAAAGAGTTGTGCTGCTTTATATTTTGTGGAAGTCATGATGCATTTTATTCAAGATTCTTTGATGAATTTAAAATAATAGCATTTAATTGAAATATTTTTTTTGTAACAAGTCACTTTTGAAAATTTAATTTCTAAAAAAATTTTCAATTATTTTTTTTCCCCTGGAAGAATTTATTAAAGGGGTAAAAGTTTATATTGTCAAAATTTACCCTAATTTTGTTCCATATGACAATAATTAATAGATTTTTAATGAAACCTGAGAGGTTTCTCCTTTGAGCTGAAAGTTCAGGCAAGCAAAACTTAAAAAATCTAAAAGGGTTATAAATGTAAGCTTTTACATCTAAGCAATAACTGACACACAATGCTTATGGAAAACACGGAAGCTTGTGTATATTATCTTGTGAGTATTATTTGCATTATTAGAGTTGACCTCTCCCTCCTGCTTCAGCACCCATCCATTCCCTGCCTAATAGGGCAGACATTAGAACAGGGTGAGTCACAGCATGTGGTGTTTTGGCCTTTTGCCCCTGGGTGAAGAGAAGCATAGCCTTGAGTTCTGTTCACAGTGTGGGTCCATTTCCAGTAGCATGTTTAGGTACCGCGCAACCCACGCAATCGCCCCTGCAGAACGCGACACCCATCCCACCCCCC
>NW_015643573.1:115787-116701 GCF_001515625.1 Sinocyclocheilus rhinocerous | reverse complement strand
TGTGTGTGTGTGTATATATATATATATATATATATATCTCAGTCTGGCGAGTAAACTAAAACATTTACTAGCCAATGGCGATTCAATTGCTCGCGTAGTGTTCGTAGAGGGCTGTTTCTATGTGAATATATTTTCAAATGTGATTTATTAGTGTTATGTAAAGCTGAATTTTCAGCATCCATTACTTGAGTCTTCAGTGATCCTTTAGAAATCATTCTGATATGGTGATTTGCTGTTCAAGAATCTTTTCTTATAGTTATCAATGTTGAAAAGAGTTGTGCTGCTTTATATTTTGTGGAAGTCATGATGCATTTTATTCAAGATTCTTTGATGAATTTAAAATAATAGCATTTAATTGAAATATTTTTTTTGTAACAAGTCACTTTTGAAAATTTAATTTCTAAAAAAATTTTCAATTATTTTTTTTCCCCTGGAAGAATTTATTAAAGGGGTAAAAGTTTATATTGTCAAAATTTACCCTAATTTTGTTCCATATGACAATAATTAATAGATTTTTAATGAAACCTGAGAGGTTTCTCCTTTGAGCTGAAAGTTCAGGCAAGCAAAACTTAAAAAATCTAAAAGGGTTATAAATGTAAGCTTTTACATCTAAGCAATAACTGACACACAATGCTTATGGAAAACACGGAAGCTTGTGTATATTATCTTGTGAGTATTATTTGCATTATTAGAGTTGACCTCTCCCTCCTGCTTCAGCACCCATCCATTCCCTGCCTAATAGGGCAGACATTAGAACAGGGTGAGTCACAGCATGTGGTGTTTTGGCCTTTTGCCCCTGGGTGAAGAGAAGCATAGCCTTGAGTTCTGTTCACAGTGTGGGTCCATTTCCAGTAGCATGTTTAGGTACCGCGCAACCCACGCAATCGCCCCTGCAGAACGCGACACCCATCCCA
>NW_015643573.1:111258-115600 GCF_001515625.1 Sinocyclocheilus rhinocerous | reverse complement strand
TACTGCTAGCACTGCACAAAGAAGGACAGATTATTCTTCCTTGGCCAGGAAAATAATCTTTCTTTGAACCACCCCTATGGGGTCATAGTGCTTATGTCAGTCAACTCCAAAAAATACTTTAATATTAGGTTCTAAGAGCTCAGCTGATTTGATGGTCTGTCAGCACATGAACTAAGTGTTTTCCTCTGCTGCCCACTGCTGGCTGTTTTTGACATGACTTTCTGAATAATGTGGATAAAGGTGTTTTTAATCCTGTTCATCCCTCTCTTTGTTTTTCTTTAAGGCTCACACCAAAGATTGGTTTCCCTTGGAGTGAGATCCGAAATATTTCTTTCAACGATAAGAAGTTTGTCATCAAGCCCATTGATAAAAAAGCACCCGTAAGTATTTTGATTACTATTTATGATTATTCTGTCAGTTTGAACTACAGAAGTTTTTCAATTTGGACCATGTTTACATTCACATAATTTTGGGGTAAGACATTGATATGGTGTTTACAAACGAATATCTATAATAATGCCGTAACCATACAGTTGTAAATTGGTATGAATTTTCTTTATTGGACGTCCTGATATGTTCTGTAATGTGACTCAGCAGCCAATCAAAATTCAGTGACTAAGAATGTCAAATCCGAATAGCATACCATTATAATTATTGACACATTCGTACATTGTGAAAACGAGTACAAATTTTGTGTAACAAGTTCTCAAGGTGGCACTATAATAAGCAACTTTGCTAATAACTAAACAACCATACGTGATAGTGTCAAACTTCTTTTTTTGTACAGAACACTTGCTTTAAACCTTAACACATGTATATTTCATTTTTGTTTTTTTCTGAAGAACAAAAACCGTTTAAGTTGTCAAAATAATTTAATCCATTAAATTTAGCAGATACAATATGGCATATTTGTTGGGACTTGCCCATTATGACAAATATGCCTAAATCATTTGTGGCCACAAAGTCCAAACTTCTCAAAACTTTGTACATATGGAGAACAAGTATCAGTCATATCAGCCAAATCAGTAATATCAGTCATAGCATGCAGAGATCAAATATGAACATGTTCACTGAATCTTTTCAATTGTGATGGCAGGACTTTGTGTTCTATGCACCACGACTGCGAATCAACAAGCGCATCCTGGCTCTGTGTATGGGCAACCATGAGCTGTACATGAGGAGGAGGAAGCCTGACACCATTGAGGTGCAGCAGATGAAGGCTCAGGCCAGAGAAGAAAAACACCAGAAACAGATAGAGAGGTGACAATGAACACTTTACATGACATAATTGACATAAACATTCTTTTCAATACATTTTTATCTTTCATGCATTTTTATTTATACTTAGTTTACATAGTAGTATTCTGTCTAGCCATTGAAAGTCCATGCAACCATAAATTTCAAGCTTCAAAAAGTTAATGAGGACATCGTAAAAGTAATCTATATTAATTGAGCTTTAGAATCTTAGTCTACTTGAATTTTTTGAAGTTACGTGTTACGTGGACTTTTAATTTTATGCAACTTTTTTTCTAGTTCTGTTTTCTTGGAAGTGATGACTCTGGGCATCAGACAAATGGAACTTTGAGGTGTTGCTGCACAAATCAAATTTACTCTGTCTCCATCAGAGCTCAGCTTGAGAATGAGAAGAAGAAACGAGAGCATGCAGAAAAGGAGAAGGAGAGAATAGAGCGAGAAAAGGATGAGTTAATCGAGAGACTGAGACAGATTGAAGAACAGACGATAAAAGCACAGAAAGGTACAAACATCTGGACTTCAGAGGGTTAGTTCACCTAAAAATGAAAATTGGCTTGTTTTTTACTCACCCTCGAAGCATCCTAGGTGTATATGACTTTCTTCTTTCAGACGAATCCAGTCGGAGTTATATTAAAAATTGTCCTGGCTATTCCAAGCTCTATCATTGCAGTCAGCGGGTGTTGCAGTTGAACAGTCCACAAGTCGTCAAATAAAGCGCACGCATCCATAATAAAACATGCTTCACACGGCTCCGGGGGGTGAATAAAGGCCTTCTGTAGTGAATCCATGCGTTTTTGTAAGAAAAATATCCATATTTCAAATGTAATAAGACCATTTGATATATACTGAGTTTTTATACGTTTTTAACCCAAATGACCCATGTTGTATTCAGAGTACGTCACAGCAGCGTCCATCTGTTATTTTAATAAGCGAAACTGTTAGTCAATCATAGCAGTGGGCGTTTACTTGCGAGTCTTGAATGCACCCCACCTATAAAGACAGACCGTTCTGCAGAGAGGCTCAAAAACAGGACAGAAAATAGTCTTACTTCTAAATTATGATGTTTTTTTATGTAAAATCACACTAACATTATAAGTGAACCTCAGAGAACATTATAAAATAATTTTAAAAAATGCAGTTCATGACCCCTTTAATTTTTCACAACCTTGACATCAACAACAGAAGGTATGGAACCTTTTTTTCTCATTTTAAAAGTTGTTATTCCTATTTATTTCCTTTCCATTTTTTGTTGTTATTTGTGTCTTGTAGAGGTACAGATGTTAGGAATTAAGATTTGTACAAGACTTTCATAGAAATGTGTTATATTCCAAGCTGAAAGCAGCTATAAAAAATATGTGATGTCAGAGGCTAAATGACTTTCTCCACATTAGTGGAGTGTTAAACTAACTAAACCTAAATCTCTCGCCTCTCGTAGGGCTGATAATTTTCATAACTTTAAAATAAGGTAATTATCTTAAACCAGTAAAAACACTTTGAAGTCCCTTAAAAAAAAGATTTGTTTCCTTTTGCATCCTCCTCCTGAGTTCCCATGTTTCCCATTAGCTATATTTGTTGCGGTTTTTGGGTTGCTGATTTGTCTGTGTTTGGCATATAGGAAAGATCTGAGGGATCGAAAAACAATCTCCAGCTACACAGGCATTTTGTAGTATTATGCCAGTATTTACGATGTCTCATGTGGTTGCCTGCTGAAGTTGCCCTCATAGAATTTGCCTTCCTGATCAGTGTACTGATGTAGATGTTAGAGAATCAAGGGCAACCTCCCTTAATTCTCCAACTTCTACATCAGGAAGTAAAATAATGCTACTTTCTGCTACATTCTGATTAATATAACCAATACATGTTATACTCCATGTGTGTCTGTGTTTGTGTAGAGCTGGAGGAGCAAACACGCAGAGCTCTAGAGCTTGAACAGGAGCGAAGAAAAGCAAAGGAGGAGGCAGAGAGGCTGGAGAAAGAGAAACTGGCAGCCGAGGAGGCCAGAGCAGCACTGGCCAAACAAGCAGCTGACCAGATGAAGAACCAGGAACAATTGGTATGTCTCCTTGGCCATTTTTGTATGAATGAACAATCAAGACAGATTTGTGTAGATCTTTGAGCTGCAACAACTAATTGATAAAATAGCTAATAAAAATAGTTGACGATTAAATGGAAATAAATGCATAAATAAAAAATATTTTTTTCTTTGGGCCCTGTGGCCCACAACACCTCTCCTTGATGGCCCGTTGTAGGGTGACATGGGCGGGGGGCCCAACTTATGCTGTGCTCATGGAGGGCCCAGAAGCAGCCTTACAATATCTCACTATTTATAGCTTTATTATTATTATTATTATTATTATTACTATTTGTCCTCTTCCTGATCCTCCAACCTCCCCCTGGTTCCTGATGAATGAGTTTATTGTTAATATTGTTATTATTGCTACTATTACTAATTACTAATTAATACTATTATTTTGCTATTTGTCATCTTCCACATCCTCCAACTTTCCCCTCATTTCTGATTAATTGAGTTCATTATTATTATTATTTAATTAATTTAATTGTTTTTATATTTTTTTATTATTAATTTTTGTTGTTGTTATTATTATTGCTATTACTATTACTATTATTACTTATCACCTTCCTCATCCTCCTTCCTCTGATTTTTGTCATTAATGCTATTATTATCATCATTATTACTATTGTCATCATTACTATTACTATTACGTTTTTCTACTATTGTTATGTCTGTTGTACTTTTCTACATGTTCCTTTGTTTATATACTTCCACCCCTCACACCCAGTCACACTTACACACACACACACACACACACACACACACACGCACACACACACGTTTACCATTTACATGCTATCTAAATGGGGACATTCCATAGGCATTATGGTTTTTAAACTGTACAAACTGTATTTTCTATCACCCTACACCTAACTCTACCTCTTACAGGAAACTTTCTGCATTTTTACAATTAAAAAAAAACTTTGTTTACTTTATTTTTATACCAGTTTTACAAATTTGTCCCCAAAATATGGTTAAGTAGGTACACACACACTCACTCACTCACTCACTCAC
>NW_015643573.1:81588-111222 GCF_001515625.1 Sinocyclocheilus rhinocerous | reverse complement strand
ATATATATATATACACACACACACACACACACACACACATATATATATATATATATATATATATATACCCATACACACACACACACAAATCATGTTGGCTGTCATGTATGTTTTGTTGACCTTGGTTATTTTGTATTTCATTTGTCACAGGTAAATTGTATATCTGTTTGCATAATAATAATAATTAAAAAAAGATTAAAAACTAACAATACCCCTGGTACAGATGGATACATTGCCGAGAGATGTATAAAACCTTTTGAGAACGTCTAGGTTCGGCATTTTACCTTGGTTCCCTGAATAGGGAAGGAGGTGCATTAGTAGCTGATGCTATTGGAACACCCCCCAGGTGTAACGATCGGCTGAGGCCCATTTATTGAAAGCCCCCCCTGCACTCCCACCACTCACTGTCATGGACAGCACTGTGGCTGCATTAGAGTCATTCAGGTTCCTGGGCACCACCATCTCTCAGGACCTGAAGTGGGACACTCCATAGACTCCATTACTAAAAAGGCCCAGCAGAGGTTGTACTTCCTTCGCCAAACTGAGGAAATTTAACCTGCCAGAAGAGCTGCTGAAACAGTTCTACTTGGCCATCGAGTCCGTCCTGTGTTCATCCATAACTATCTAGTTTGGTTCAGCTACCAAATCAGACATCAAGAGACTACAACAGACAGTCAGGACTGCTGAGAAGATTATTGGTTCCCCCTGCCCAACCTCCAAGATCTTTATACCTCCAGAGTGAGTAAAAGGGCTAAGAAAATCACTTTGGACCCCACACACCCAGCTCACTCTCTCTTTCAACTGTTGCCCTCAGGTCAGCGCTACTGAGCACCGACCACGAGAACAGCCAGGCACAAGAACAGTTTTTTTTTATTTTTTATTCAGCCTGAACAATTAAAACTTTCAGAACTATACATTGTCCATTATAACTGACACATTTATACGTAGCAACTGAAAATTGTACATTTGTAAACTACATAAACTGTATACTTGTAAACAATATCTGTATATTCATTAAAGCAATTATATATGTTTTCTTTATACATTTCTACTTCTGTATTATATTGCATTATTAAATGTTCTGTTTTTCTTATGTTAGTGTTATATTTCATCTCTACTGTGTAATTCCTATGAATTTCTGCTCTATCATGTATGTTTGCATGCACTATGTCTGTACTTTCTTCTGCACTGGAAGCTCCTGTCGCCAAGACAAATTCCTTGTGTGTGTAGACGTACTTGGCTTGTACGTACTTGTACTTCTGACTTATGATAATTGATATCTCTGTTGCTCATTATCATTATGTCAGTGAATTAGGATGTTGTTTTATTTATTTGATGTCTGAGATTGTATGTACCACACATAGAGGCAAATACATGTTTAAGATTGGTGTTGCATGGGGCTTGTACTGAAATGTGTGTGTGTGTGTGTGTGTGTGTGTGTCATATCTGTGTGTTCTGTCTGTGTGGATGCGGTAACAGTGCTCTGCTTTGTTTTTGCAGGCAGCTGAGTTGGGAGAATTTACTGCCAAAATTGCCCTACTGGAGGATGCCAAGAGGAAAAAGGAAGATGAGGCAACAGAATGGCAGCATAAAGTAATATACACATACACATTTTATACATACTTCATATATGTGAAGCAAATTGTCCACATGGTGAAATAATTTTCATGAAATGGTGCTGTTGAAACAATTTCGGGGGATTTCCAATCCAGATCTGACCCCCAGTGTTGGTTCTATTAGGAAAGACTTGATGAAGACCAACAGATTAAGATTCTTCAAATTTGGTGGGGGAGTTATGTGTACAGGAATATGCAATTTATCATAGATGATGGAAAGAAGCTGTTCTTTAATTTGGATGTTTTTGTGGTTTTGGAATCCAGTGAAACCAATTGAAGAGTTCAGATGCAAAAGCCTCTAAGTGCGTCTGAAATTTTCATCTTAAATGAGCATTTTTATGAGGCTCCTGTATTTATGTTTAAATATTTCACTTTACTGGCATAGAAAAAGACCTATACATTGCCATTAATTTAGAATTACTGAACCTAAGCATAGGAGCCTGATAAAAATGCTAATTTTAGATGAAAATTTCAGACGGCTCTTAGAGGCTTTTGCATCTGAATTCTTCAATTGCTCTGGATGGGTTGGGTTCTCAGTGCTCTCTTTAGTTTAGTTTAGTTGTGCAAGACTGTCAGTAGGTGTCGCATCCACATTCATGTTTTGAGTTGACTTTTGACTTTTGGGGTCATGACATGACAAATGAAATTTCTTTGATCTTTCAACATGTAAGAGGTCAGTCATTGTACAATTAAAACATCCTGCCAGTTTCATAGCTTAAAATGTCCTCCTCAGTACAAAAAAAAAGTAGTTAACTAAGATTTTTTAAAACTATATATATTATTTGAATGTTGTGGTATTTGTGATGTCACACAGGTGTAAAGTCCACCCAATTGGCCCAACGAAGGTATCCAATGGTGGCTGAAGGTTTCCTGCATGTTTGGTCTTTTCAGTGCGCAAAGAAATGTAATTTAAGTTAACTTCTTATCTGATTCTATTTTATTATGACCTTGCATTTAGGTTGCCCTGCAAATTGGTTGTTTGTCCATTTTTCATTTTTATTCTGACACTGATTTTTCTAGTTAACCCTTTTCTTTGTATTTTACTCGTTCATTAGGAATCTATGCAATAATGACTAATACTATTTGATAGGCTGCCCCAAATCTCCTCTCATCTCCATCCTCCATTGACAATAGAGGAGACACACACGTGTATGTATATATATATATATATATATAAACACTAACAGTAAGAAAATAACAATACAATTGTAACCAAGCCTGTGGGGAGAGCATATATATAGTCAATTAGTCTATTATTCTAAATTATTTTTCTTTATTTTCCTCTATAATATCAAGCCATTGACTACAACAAGGGGGGTCAGCTTTAAGCCAATTCCTGGTAATGGCCTTTCTCCCTGCTACAAGAAGTATCTTAACCAAGCACTGATTACTTCTAGGTACTGTTTCTGTAATGTTTCCAAGATACACGTCTACTTCTACATCACATGTAAAATACACCTCTGACATGATCGGTGTGCTTGAGCTACTCCTGATAAGACATATGGATGAGGAAAGGTGGTGATCTTTTTGCTTTGATGCATCAGAATTCAACAGCTCATCTGTGTCTCTACATAGCCTTATGAAGGGCCCCCAGTATTAGGAAAGAATTGATGGTTTATTTTTAACATCCTAGATTGCATCTGAGGAATATGTTTGTTTGATTATATGTTTGTTACATCACAAAGTGCAAGTAAATACATATCTGTAAATTATGGTTTTCTATGGTTTTCAAAATCTCAAATGCTATAGCTGGGGGCTTTGGTAAGTGTTCTTATGAAATGACTTTAGCCATTTACAAACAGGAAATGAGCTGCAGCAACTAAAATGGAGCATTTCAGGCAGAGTCAGAATGAATGTAGAAAATAATATTTATGTGCATGTTAGATTGATAACACCAAAAATGTTAGATCCTTCCGACACATCAGGAATATTGGATCAGTCTCTTGCCAGAAGAAATATCAGTTTTGTCTGGTATCCAAAATCAATTCTAGTTTTGTCCATTATCTAAAACCTGTAAACGGGGTTTTATGTGATACCTGCAACCAGATAAAAGTAACTTGTGCCTGATAACTTAATTTAGCCTTACATCACTTTCTCACCAATAGATCCTCTGCAGTAAATGGATGCCATCAGAATGAGAGTCCAAACAGCTGATAAAAATATTACAATAATCCACAAGTAATCCACATGACTCCAGTCCATCAGTTAATGTCTTGTGAAGTGAAAAGCTGCATTTGTAAGAAAGAAATCCATCATTAAAGCGTTTTAACTGTCAATCATTGTTTCTGGCGTTCTGTTTCTGAGTCCATAATCCGTAATAACACTTTCTCCAATGAAAAAGTTATCTTGTCTGAATCAGGAGAGAAATGTGCACAGCACAAGCACCATTTACATGCCAAAACAATTCTAATTGATGGACTGAAGTTATGTGGATTGTGTGTTTTTATCAGCTGTTTGGACCCTCATTCTGACAGCACCCATTCACTGCAGAAGATCCATTGGTGAGCAAGTGATGTAATGTTAAATTTCTCCAAATATATTCCAGTGAAGAAAAAACTTGAATGGCCTGAGGGTTGAGTACATTTTTAGCACATTTTAATTTTTGGCTGAACTATTCCTTTAACATTGTGTTTTGTCTGATAAATTAATTAGACTGTCATTAACTGTCTGCCTCTTGGGTAAAGAGCCAGTATTCCGGTTGAAGCTGTATGTTTGCTTATCGATGCATTTTTCACTTATCCTTGTAGGCATTGTCTGCTCAGGAAGATTTGGAAAAAACCAAAGAGGAGCTGAAGTCGGTGATGTCGGCTACAGCGGGTGGTGCAGCTGAGAACGAACATGACGAGCATGACGAGAGCAGTGCAGAAGCCAGTGCTGAGCTCTCTAATGATGGAGTTGCTCACCAACGAAGTGAGGAAGAAAGGCTCACAGAGACCCAGAAGAATGAACGTGTCAAAAAACAGCTACAGGTTAGGCCATCTGCATGCATACATGTTTTTGGAGAGTTAAGGCCCGTTCACACCAAGAACGATAACTATATAACTATAAAGATAACTTTCTAAAAAATTATTTTAAATTTAATAGATCGTTGGGATCACTTTCAGAAAGATTTTTTTACAGCTGATGAACGATAAAACATTGACAGCTAATCAGACTTCATTCAAATTTAAAAGGCTTGTGCATTTAAAATAGAAGATGCCATTGCAGAGAAGCTCTACACAGCAAACAGAGGAATATAAAATTCCTCAGCGCTAGTTTCGACAACATTGTCATGCCTCCTTTGAAGTTGCAGTAGAAAAGACTACGAATGTAGTTTTATTGCACTACATTGACTGAGTTGGCTAAATTCGCAGATAGATTACACTAGCTAGATTCACTGTATAGATGCGCTCGAAACGTAGCATGCTGAGGACATCTACTGGTTAAAGTCGTGTAAATGCAACAAGAACAGCAAAAACTGACACATACACATACAGAAGAATGAATAAAATTTGTCTTTAAAAGACAATAACTCTCTAAACAGCCACCCAATTTAGTTACTTTGTTTATTCTAAGCTTGTGTGCTGCATTTTCAGAGTTATCGTTCGCTGGTTTGGATGCAGATATACAGTAGTTATCGTTGTACTTATAGTTATCGGTTTGGCTCTTGGTATGAATGGACCTTTATGCTGTTGTGATGTAAAATAAATACCAATAGATAATATTAAATACCTGCATAGCTTACACATCATCTTCATTGCAGGCCTTGAGCTCAGAATTGGCCCAGGCCCGTGACGATTCCAAGAACACCCAAAATGATGTTTTGCATGCAGAGAATGTGAAGGCTGGCCGGGATAAATACAAGACCCTACGCCAGATCCGCCAAGGCAACACCAAGCAGCGTATCGATGAGTTTGAGTCCATGTGATGGCTGTACATCCTCTTTGATCACCCCAATTTCCACCCTGTAGCCCTAATGCCTTGATGGCTGGCTTACAAGCTCAGCTTTTGCCTGCCCATACCTCTCCTATAGACCAATGATCCTTGACCTTTGACCCCTATAGAGAGGCTTGAGGGACATGGCTGCCACTCCCTCAAACTCTGCCAAAGCTCTCTCCGCCTGTGATCAGCCCATCTGGCTGTTTCCACGTATTGAGCTCCTCATAGCCCTACTCCAGATTCGCCCAGTTAGGAGCAAGTGGTGCATCGTACCAAACTCTTGAATGATGATTTTGATTTACTTTAAATGCTTGGAAATATGTATTTTAGAAGAGCCTGAAATGAGTTTAAGCAAAAATCTTTTTTTATTAAATGGCCATTTGTTTTTTTGTTTGTTTTCTGTTATTTGGCTGCAGCTGCATGCTCAAAATGTGTAAAACAGCATTTTTCTTCTTTCACCCATTTTGTTTACTCCATTTTGGTTAAGTAGGTTAACAAGTCAAGGTTTGGAAGGAAAGTCCTTTTCAGGGTCATGTGAAAGTTGTGTGCAACTTAAGAATCACAGTGCCACATCCACATACCCTGAAGAGCACAAATAGCACCTCTCCACACCAAACCCTGTCATGAAATCAAATTCAGAGCCCCTAAAATCAAGTGAAGAATTTAGGAACAGAGGCACCTGTCTTTTGAATGAATGTGAACCGTAACCTAAACTGGATAACCAAAGGGAGGCTATCACTCTTGCTAGCCATGTGCAAACCGTGCATATATCCATAATTACTGTGGATTTAGACTGGACAAGACCTTTGTTACTAATTTTATTTCTTCAGTGCAAGACAATGTTTAATTCAGGTTCAAAAGATGTAGCTCTGAGCTGACAGAATGTGATAGAAGCCCTGTGATGGAGCGCTTGTGTTGGGTCATTTGACCTCGACAGTAGAATTCTCCCAAACACCCAGTGTTTCTTGTCCAGTCTCCATATCGATGGTTTTCACTGTCTGCCGGCTCACAAAGGCCAGGGCTGACAGATGAACAGACAGACAAACTGCTTGTTTTAGTGACCTTGTGATTGTGATTTAATTGGGAAGTTCAATTTAATTATGGGGAAACTGCTTAAGGAATTGAATTTGCTGAATAAATGGAAAGTTGTGTGCATGTGTGCGCTTTGTCTCTCTGTTTTCTATCTGTTTTTTTTTTTTCATTTTTGTGTGAATGTATTAGTACACCTGCATGCACATGTGGTTTTTTGCAATACCCGTGGCCTTTCTGGCTGGGGAGCATATGCAAACATCAGTTCTGTTCTCAGGACGAATCGCTACCTCATTACTGTCAAACATGGTGACTGTTTAGTCAAACACTTGGTGTACGGCAGAGAGAGGCAAATGTTGTCATTTTCTTCTTTTTGAGTTTGTGTCACCTAAATCATAATATTGCTGTTTGCGTTTGTTGTTTTTGAGCATCTCTTGTGAAGTTAACTGTAGGCAGATTTACTCTTACAATGATGCTTTGGCTGGTCAGGGTGGTATGAAGTTTTGTTATATTTAGCAGCACTAAGATAGATATGTGGCTAATTCATCCTCAAGAAAAACTGCAATTTGATACCAAAGCTATCTTGTCAGTATTTTATTCTTATTCATCTGTTACGAAAACAGTTATGACAAATGTGACCCTGGACCACAAAACCAGTCTTAAGTCGCTGGGGTATATTTGTAGCAATAGCCAAAAATACATTGTACAGTCGTGGCCAAAAGTTTTGGCAGTCAGAGCGAATTGCAGAGGTTATGAAGAACAAGGGTCAACACTAAACATTGACTCATTATATATTTTTTTGCCAATAAAAGCCTTTAAAACGTATATGTTTACCAATGGAAAGCTTATTTATTCAGCTTTCAGATGATGTATAAATCTCAATTTCGAAAAATTGACCCTTATGACTGGTTTTGTGGTCCAGGGTCACAAATTTTGTGGCATCTGGTCCTACTGCAGTGTGTTGACTGACCCATAATGAAGCCTGTTTAGAATGTCCCACGGTTCTTTTTACCCATTCTTGTTCTTGATGAGTCTTCTCTCAAGATTTTACCCACCCAGAACCCTTTTTTTTTTTTTTTTTTACATCCACCTTTTCAAAATTGTTAACAGGTCTTGGACCTATGGATTTCTCCAGTCTTTTTCACCATGCAATATTTTCTCTGCTCAGCTGGTATGTGTGCTCTATTGCAGTTGAAACCCAGTAATCCTCAGTATTCATGGCCTGTATGTCTTTTATTTCACATTTTGTATGATAAAATATCTTCAGCAGATACAGATATGTAGGCCAATAAAGTAGTCTATCCCTTTTCATTTTTTTTTTCCATTTTTTATGTGGTCCTTTGAAAGGCTCACCTTAGTGAAGCTTATTCACAGGACTATTTTGATTAATACCTGGAATTTTATTTTGCAAAGACATCACTGTTTATTTGGTGTTTTTTTATGCTATCATAAAAATGTTTGAACCTTACCTTCATACCAGAATGTTCAGGAAAGTTTAAAAGCACTTGTTTTGTCCTGCTTTTTTTCTTCCCAAGGCAGGTGTCCATGAGCGGATGTGTTTGCCATAGAAAGATAAATGTTGTGCTTCCACTTTTTTTTCCTTAAAGCTTTCTGAAACTGCACCACCAGAATTTGCATTTACTATAATGAGGAGAGAAATAAACACTCAAGGTCACAGTGTGTATTCGTTTGCTTTTTCCTTTTCATATTTGTTTTTGTTGTATGTTGTTTTTTGTTTTGTTTGTTTTTTTTCTTTTTGTTCATATAGCATTCTGTTACAAAGAAATTGTCATGTTGGCTGTGACTAATTATTTGGTTGAAAATAAAGATTGAATATTTATTTTCTGCTTATTTTCATGCCATTCATTTATTGTTTTTTTTCTGTTTATGTAATTCCAGTATGCATGTCTAAACAGCTCTAAATAGTACAGTATTTCTATGACCCAAATATTCATTGTAGTTTTGATGCATACTTTGCATGATGCATCTGAGATTTTAAACCATAGGAAGAACCATGAAAGGTTAACACGTATAGATCAAATGTTTCTTGCTTTCAGCAACTTTAAACAAATATAACACTCTAAAGTCAAAAAAGGACAATATGGTTAATAAGAAAAGGGCAACTTAAGTTTTTCTTTGTAGCTTTTATTTTGATAAAAGATACATATTTTGGAGATAATGGCAAACACAAAATCCATAACATTATTGAACAAGTCACATATTTACCACCACATATTTATTACTCTTTGTAATAAACTGCTTTGAACAACTAAAGCATCATTGGCAGTGGCCATTAAAATGATGATAGTAGCATTACAATATTGCGGAAAGCAATCATCAGTGAATGCACAACATCAAACAACTTGTCATTAATACTTGTCTAACTTTATAAAGCATCCCTGCCAAATGTGTATTTTAATGATAAAGACCAAAAGCACAATCAGTCTGTTGAACTACATGCTGTTATAGAACATTATCCACACTTAAACATAGTCAATACTAAAGGTAACATACAAGGTACACAGAAGCATCTGTGATACTTTCAAGTACATTGATAGTAAGTAACCCACCCCCCCAAAAAAGAAAAGAAACCTGTTAACAACATCTTATCTAATTGAAAACTTGTTGGCTGAACATGGTTCAGATTATTCAGCTGTGTCTTAAGCACAATGACATGTAGAGGCAAATACTCTATGCTCACACCACTGCCAAGAATGGCACACAGTGCCACAAGGCCAAGGGGAAGGCTCTTCTTGTTTCAAAATAAAAGGTGTTCCCATAACAAACATATTTCAGGCAGTATTTTATCACCACAGCTTAACAGCTAATTTCTTTCCTTTAAACTCAGTCCCTCTTAAATGCATAAAAAATGATAGTTTCTTCATAGTTTCTGTAAAAAATTATGAGGAAAAAAAAGGTCTGAATTTAGGTTTCAGATGTAAAAAGGTTTAACAGAGAAAGGCCAGAATTAATAGCATGTATGATCAGAACTGTTTTACCCTCATGTTCTATACAAAAACTGGGTACAACTGTGTTGGGGTCAAAATTTACGCACTTATTTTTATGTCCAAAATTTTTTTATGTACTTTTTTTTTTTGCTCATGACTATTCATGACTACTTGTAGTGACTATTTGTACAGTGAGGTGCACATAAGTATACATAGTATCTACATTATTTGTACTAATTATTGCCATTTTTTTCCTCCACTGCCTTTTTGTTGTCTTTTTCTCAAACCCTTGTGAGGGTAAAATAGGTGTCTCTGCTTCTATTCAGTGCTGCAACAGTCTAGTAATTGAGATTAAAAACTTAACCAGAAACATCCTTACACAGATCTTTTCTTCCATGAAGAAACAGTGAATTTTCTTTAGATGAACCAGAAGGCGAGTCTCAATTTTAAATAAACTTTTGAGTCTTGAGTCTTAAACTTTGAGTCTGATTTTTGGCAAATTGTATGGAAACCAATGGACGTCACGAAAGTTGTAAATATTTTTTACAGCCTTTCCAAAACATCTCTGTGTTGAAACTTTGCATGCACATTCATGACCCTAAATGAGAAATAATCACAAAATTTCAAGAAGTAAATAGTTTAACCAGTATTTCAAGCTGTCAATCAAGTGTGAGTCAAATTGACCCCAACACAACATAAGGGTTAAAAAAGTTTTAAATTGCTCAAATCCTGCCCCAGTTTACTCCAATAACCCCATTTTTTAATTAAAAAATAAGATTGTAAATACTTTTGCTATAAAATAAAATAAATTAACTCCCTAATTACTGTCACTTCATTTTAAAAGCATTTAATGCTCTTCCTCTCCCTCAACCTGAACCAGTTATCTTTATAATAAAATGTTGCCCAAAATATTTATTAATTTATACATGTACTACCTATTGTACATAACTTTGTGTGTAAATATACTTTTCATAGATCATATGTATATAAACATCTCTGAATATAAGTTAAAAAGATACAATTTGTATTAACAAGGACAGGTATTCTCTGGCTATGATAAGTCACATGAAATTAAAACAATTCTGGAATAATTCATGCCTGATAAGAAAGTTTGCAAAATATTAAAGAAATCTGCACCTAATCAGGTCCCAACCTTAGTTGCTTTCAACAAGAGCAAGATACAGTATCATGCACCCATAAGCTTTGCCAGAGATGTCCCTTACTAAAACTAAGTTCTACACAGACAGAGCTGGTTACAACTTTCTTTACTAGACTACATCTGTGGCTACATTCAGACCTTACACTGACCTTACACTGACAGAACTACAGAATACCCAAGCCCATTCCCAAATTACAAGCAAGCAACACCCTGACACATTCATCTCTGTATGCAAAATAATAATAATAATAATAATAATAAAACATCACAAAATCATAATTAACATGGCAATATAAGTAGTCTGTGATAGGCAAGTTACTTCACTGGACTAGCCACTTTTGCATATAAAGAGAAAAAAAAAAAGCAAACACATAATTCAAGTGAGAGTTGGCATTAAGAGGAGGAAAAGGCAAAGAGCTGCAGGATTATGGCTATAATTCTGAACCTGCGAAGAACAAAGAAAGTAAAAATACGTAAAGCTACGTGATAGCACCTCTGAATTTGAAAGTGATTATCTTCCAAAAAAGAACAAACAGATACAAAAATATTCCTCAAATATTTTTTTCAGCCAAATAAATTTTTGTCACATTCTAGCAAAGTGAAGTGCTGCCCTTTACACGCATTTAATTTAACTGATGCATTGATCTGTTGACACAGATGAATGCAATGCTTTAAACATGTTTTCTCAAGTAAAATATACTTGTATAGCACTTTTCGCAATACACATTGTTTCAAAGCAGCTTTACAGATATAATACCCAAGCTCTCCTAATAGATTCTATTGCAGACCATCTACACCTACAAATACTCTGGCCTTCCATCTCCTCTTACTGATTGCCATTAGTTACCAAAATGCATTTAATTTGATAAACAGCAATAAAAAGTGCCTTGGGATTCATTACATGCTCACCTGAACATAATCATTAACATAAAGTAAAACATCTCAGAAAATAAATAGAAAAAAATAAATATCACACGCATCACAACATTCACACTTCTGGTCTATAAGATATCTTTTATAGCTATATTCTCCTCATATGTCAGCCAATAATTTCAATCAGTCTCACTTCTAGCAAGATATGCTTAATATTATGATGTCCATATCTACAGGTCTAAACTTTCTCAAAACTGAGAATTTAAATCTTTAACATGGTACTTTTAATGCAATGCTTTACATAAATATATTTGGTCATCCTAACAAGCTGCCTCAAGTTTATTAGAGTGCAAGAAACTGGCAGAGAGAGTCAAAGTTTGCAGAGAGCAGGTCACTGTTAAAGGGATACTCCATACAAAAATGAAGAGTCTCTCCTTATTTACTTACCATCATGCCATCCCACATGCATATTATTATTATTTATTTTTATCTATTGTATTTATTTTGTGTTGTATGGTTTATGTTTTGGCTGCTCATGCAAACCAATTTCCCTGCGGGGATTAATAAAGTTTATCCTATCCTATCCTATCCTATCCATATGACTTTCTTTCTTCAGATGAATACAAATCAAGATTTGTGTTCTGAAGTGACAAGCCTCTGTGCTTCACAAATTTCACAATCCGCTTACATCACATTTCACATCACGTTTACATCAAGTGAACTTTGACAGTTGGCCTGTTTATATTTTAAAAAGTTAATATATTAAGTTACTATATATTTTTTTCTCACACACACCTATTGTTTCACTTCAGAAAACTCTGATTCATCAACTGGAGTTGTATGGATTACCATTGTGTTTTGTGTGGCTTTTGAAGCATCATCTTTGGGGGTCCTATAATTAATGGACTCTCAGAGATTATTTAAAAAAAATTCTCTGTGTTCATCTGAAGTAAGTAAGTCACACATTTGCGATAACATGAGGGTGAGTAAATGATGAGAGTATTTTCATTTTACCTCAGCGCTTAGTATCCAAAATGGTTCTTTTCAGCCAAGATGGCTGTTGCCAGCTGCTGGGCGTCGGTCACATGAGGGTACCGCCCCATGACCAACTGTACTAGCTCTGTAGGGAAAATGTTGCACAGGTTGGTAAACACTTTCTCTCGTACTTCCTGGTAACTACTCAAGGCAAGTGGCTCCTGGTGCTGGTGTGATAAAACGTGGGGCAGAAGGGATGGATGGGGGGGAGGAGGAGCAGAAGCACAGCCCCAGGGCATCCGCCACATCTGTTCACGGTTCTTTGAAAGATCCTGGAAGCTGAAGGGCTCGTAGCATGGTTGTGGGTGCTGTCTGTAATATGAATCCCAGCTAGTCTTTCGCTCCTGGGATAGGTTGTGTTTTCTAGGCAGCAATGGAGAGTGTTCATAAAGCCTGGAGTCTGTCACACTGTCCACAAGTGTTGAGGCAAGGCCACTACCCAGTGGAGAGTTCTGAGAGAGAGTGTTGCTCTGGCAGACAGGAGGACAGTCTCCAGGATAGCTTGAGCGGGAACCTACTACTTGATGCTGGTGTTGTGGACACATGTAGAAGACAGAGTGCTGGAAATGGGGGTCTTGCTGGTCTTCTAGAGCAAAACTATGAACACGAGGTATGCTGTGGTGGAATCCTGGGTGGTTAGATGTAGCAGGAGAGAGAATGCACCCTGGAGGAATAACAGAGGGTAACTGGTAATTTCTATGATGATGGTGGTGGTGACACTTGATTCCATCATCCAGTAACAAATCAGGAGAGCTCATACAGAAATGCTCGTTGTGGATTGCCATGCCATAAGAATCTGAGCTCATGCTGCCATCACTGCTGCAATCTGATGCCACTGAGCTGGCCCGTGGATCAGCATCAGACAGGAAGTGACGCTCTGGACTGCTCTGAGAGGGCAAGCTTCTGCCAGAATATGCCCTAACCATGGAGTAATAAAGATTGGGAGATTCACAATTTGTGTGGGGTTCTCCTTGAGACTGCTTGCGATCCTTCAGATCCTGGCTATACCCATGACAAAAAGGAGGACCTCCTGGAGCTGGAGGAAGAGCTAGGTTACTCTTATACAGGTCTGCTTTAGTTTTAGAGCACAGCTTATCCTCCACATCACTGTAAGAGAGGGCACGGATACTGGGGTCTGATTGCCTCTTTGGCTGAGATCGTTTACCGTTGCTCGCTTTATCATTACGGGAGTCTCCAGGCTCACTGTTGCTTTTCACAAGATCCGTCTCTCCCACACTTTTAACTGTGGAGTTCTTGGCACTGGCACGGAGCTCATCTGCCACCGCTCGCTGTGGCTGTGTACCACGCTCTGGATGGTAAAACTTACACTTGTGCCCGTAGGTGCATTTCTTTCCTAATGGAAATGGGGGGAGGGAGAACAAACAAATGTTGTAGTGCTTTATTCGTAAATTGGAAGTTGCAGGAACACAAAGGGCATAGCCATTAAATGTTTTGTTTTCATAACATACAGAGCACAGCTCAATGGAGAGCAGCAGAGCTAAATAAAGAATATCAAATACTGGGGACGTGTCATTCTCAAATAATGTGTATTAATATTGTGTTAATTTTAATAGCATATGTATGGCTGGGAGGGCAAAAAAGAACATGCTAGCATCCTCACTGTGACCATTGGTATCACTTATCATGCCTTTTCTGTCGTCACAACCAATATTCTGTTTAACAGCTTCTGTTTAACTCTCGTCAGAAGAACCCATAATGCCTTTATTATATGTTACTTATTTCACCAAAATAAAAGGGATCATACAAAATGCATGTTATTTTTTTATTTAGTACTGACCTGAATAAGATATTTCATGTAAAAGACGTTTACATATTGTCCACAAGAAAAAATAATAGTTGAATTTATAAAAATGACCCCGTTCAAAAGTTTACATATGCTTGATTCTTAATACTGTGTTGTTTACTTGGATGATCCACAGCTGTTTTTGTTTGTTTGTTTGTTTGTTTTGTGATAGTTGTTCATGAATCCCTTGTTTGTCCTGAACAGTTAAACTGCCCGCTGTTCTTCAGAAAAATCCTTCAGGTCCCACAAATTCTTTGGTTTTCCAGCATCTTTTGCATATTTGAACCCTTTCCAACAATGACTGCATGATTTTGAGATCAATCTTTTCACACTGAGAACAACTGAGGGACTCATGCAACTATTACAAAAAGTTCAAGCACTCACTTATGCTCCAGAAGGAAAAACCTGGAGCTGGAGGAAGAGCTAGGTTGTTCTTATACAGGTCTGCTTTAGTTTTGGAACACATCTTATCCTCCAGATCACTGTAAGAGAGGGCACGGATACTGGGGTCTGATTGCCTCTTTGGCTGAGATCGTTTACCGTTGCTCGCTTTATCATTACGGGAGTCTCCAGGCTCACTGTTGCTTTTCACAAGATCCGTCTCTCCCACACTTTTAACTGTGGAGTTCTTGGCACTGGCACGGAGCTCATCTGCCACCGCTCGCTGTGGCTGTGTACCACGCTCTGGATGGTAAAACTTACACTTGTGCCCGTAGGTGCATTTCTTTCCTAATGGAAATGGGGGGAGGGAGAACAAACAAATGTTGTAGTGCTTTATTCGTAAATTGGAAGTTGCAGGAACACAAAGGGCATAGCCATTAAATGTTTTGTTTTCATAACATACAGAGCACAGCTCAATGGAGAGCAGCAGAGCTAAATAAAGAATATCAAATACTGGGGACGTGTCATTCTCAAATAATGTGTATTAATATTGTGTTAATTTTAATAGCATATGTATGGCTGGGAGGGCAAAAAAGAACATGCTAGCATCCTCACTGTGACCATTGGTATCACTTATCATGCCTTTTCTGTCGTCACAACCAATATTCTGTTTAACAGCTTCTGTTTAACTCTCGTCAGAAGAACCCATAATGCCTTTATTATATGTTACTTATTTCACCAAAATAAAAGGGATCATACAAAATGCATGTTATTTTTTTATTTAGTACTGACCTGAATAAGATCATGCATGTAAAAGACGTTTACATATTGTCCACAAGAAAAAATAATAGTTGAATTTATAAAAATGACCCCGTTCAAAAGTTTACATATGCTTGATTCTTAATACTGTGTTGTTTACTTGGATGATCCACAGCTGTTTTTGTTTGTTTGTTTGTTTGTTTTGTGATAGTTGTTCATGAATCCCTTGTTTGTCCTGAACAGTTAAACTGCCCGCTGTTCTTCAGAAAAATCCTTCAGGTCCCACAAATTCTTTGGTTTTCCAGCATCTTTTGCATATTTGAACCCTTTCCAACAATGACTGCATGATTTTGAGATCAATCTTTTCACACTGAGAACAACTGAGGGACTCATGCAACTATTACAAAAAGTTCAAGCACTCACTTATGCTCCAGAAGGAAAAACGATGCATTAAGAGCCTGGAGGTGAAAACTTTTGAAAAGAATGAAGATGTTTACATTGACAATTTTTTGATTACTTCTGAGCTTGTGCCTAGTATAAATGATATTCTCAGATTCAGTCTTATGGGACACCCAGTCATGAGAGGTCACATTATTTCATTTGAAGCAGCCAAAAAGAGAACCAATAATTGTACATTTAGGCACAATCTCAATTCTATTTTATATCCCTTCCCCTTCCCCTACCCCATCCACCTACCCCTTCCCCTTGTCCCTTGAAACAGAGTGTCAAGGGGTAGGGGTGAAAATATTCCCCTAAGAATTGGGACACCACTACTATGCCATCACACGTCAAAGATACTTGTCAACGCTGCCCCACGACTTTTATTAATAACAGTTTAAATACCGAATCGCTACATTATATTTTTCAGCAACGAGAGCATAAAATCGCTGTTTTTTAAGTAAACTCACTCTTAAAAGAGAACCCCTCCAACCAAAAGAGAATTGAGACCCCCCTACCCCTTCACGTGAGCGCGCGAAACGGAGGGGTAGGGGAAAGGGGAAAGGGGAAGGGCTAAGGGGTAGAATTGGGATTGGGCCTTACTTTCAATACTTGAACAGGCATATAAAAGCTCTGGATCACAAGAAGACTACAACAAAATTTTGAATTTAAAATATGAATACAATTCTATTTTAGGTAAAATAATTGAGGACCTCCTACGTAAACTGAAACAGAAGCACTTCGAATTAGGTGATAAGCCGGAAACTTTACTGGCAAGACAGTTAAGAGGGGAGCAAGCAAAGCAAGCAATCCATAAAATAAAAAATGTGAAGACCAAACAGATTAATTTTTGATAATGGCTTAGTCTCAGATTCAGTCTTATGGGACACCCTTAAGGCAGTCATGAGAGGTCACATTATTTCATTTGAAGCAGCCAAAAAGAGAACCAATAATAACAGATTATTAGAAATTGTAAATTTACTTTCAATACTTGAACAGGCATATAAAAGCTCTGGATAACAAGAAGACTACAACAAAATTTTGAAGTTAAAATATGAATACAATTCTATTTTAGGTAAAAGAATTGAGGGCCTCCTACTTAAACTGAAACAGAAGCACTTCGAATTAGGTGATAAGCCGGAAACTTTACTGGCAAGACAGTTAAGAGGGGAGCAAGCAAAGCAAGCAATCCATAAAATCAAAAATGCGAAGACCAATCAGATTATAGCTTTTGATCCAAAAGAGATTAATGAATGTTTCAGAGAATTTTATTCTGATCTCTATTCCACAAAATGTAATGCTAGCCAATTAGATTATGATACTTTTTTTGATAGTCTTAACCTACTCCAACTTAGGTGAGGCTTCAAAAGAGGAATTAGATGATTTGTTCACTGAAGCGGACATATTGGGGACCATTAAGTCCTTTTCTTCTGGTAAAACACCAGGACCTGATGACTTTGAATGTGAATTCTACAAAGCTTTTGGTTCAAAAGTCACAGCAGCGATCATTTCATTAGATGCTCAAAGAGCATTTGACCAAATAGAGTGGCCATTTATGTTAAAAGCGCTTGAGCGTTTTGGATTTGGAAGTGGTTTTATTAAGTAGGTAAAAATTTTGTATTTACGTCCTTCGTCATCTATACTAACAAATGCTAATAAATCTAAACCATTTGAGTTACATCGAGGAGTTAGACAAGGAGATCCTCTTTCCCCTCTTCTTTTTGATATTGCCTTGGAACCATTGGTAGAAGGGATTAGAAGTCACCCCCATTGTCACGATCTCCCGCTGGAGTGCCCATGAACTCCACCAGAGGGCACTCCACCCCTGACTCTTGCCACTCTCACAGACTACATTTCCCATAATCCTTTGCCGGACTCATCATCACTTATTGCATTCACCTGTGTCTTGTTACCTCATCAGTCTCACCCTATTTAAAGCCTGGTTTTTCGCACATTCATTGCTCAGTATTGTCTAGCCTGTAGTATTCCAGTGTTTCTCTTTGTTCCTTGTTGCTGTGCCTTGCCCTGTTTTTTGACCCTGGACTGTTATCTGGTTTTGTGATTGTTTGCTGCCTGCCCTGACCATTGCTTGTTTATTGGATTACTCTTTTGTCTGCCCTGGATTATACTTGTTTGCTGCTGTTTGACCTTGCCTGTTTTGACCACTCTTCTAAATAAAGCCTGCACTTGGATCCTCAACCCCATTGTCACATGCCACGTTACAGAATACTGAGACATACCCGTATCCAGCAGCTTTATCAAACGTCCCAGGCTAAACATAGATCCAGCATCTTTGCGAGTGTTTCCAGACCAGCAAAAAAAAAAAAGTGAATCCAGTAGCACAAATCATATGCCTCCAACAGGGTGATCGCAGTATTGAGGATTATGTAGGTGAATTTATTGAACTGGCACATGTAACTTCCATAGACAATCTATGTTTAATGATATTTTTCATGGAGGGCTTTCTGAACCTCTCAGCTCCCTTATGCCACTACATGACCGTAATTGGACTCTTGAATGGTATATTGATATTGCACTGCAATTAAGTGGTTTTCAATTTACTGTGGGAGTCGTGGAGGAGGAACGCAGTACTTCCACAGTGTCCACCTCTCCAGAATCCCATCACATCATGGCCGCCGTTCCAGAGTCTCGTCCCGTCATGGCCGCCGTTCCAGAATCTCGTCCCGTCATGGCCGCCATTCCAGAGTCTCTTCACGTTATGTCGACCATGCCCAGTGCCTCAAGGTTAGCCCCAAGGCTTCCCAGACTGGCATCCAGTGTGGAGGATCCACCACTGGTTTCGGCCACAGCAGTGGGCATCCCAAGGGTCTCAGAACTGGTCCTCACAGAGACTGTTCCCCTGGGCTCAGTGCTCCCTTTTAATGGCAGTCACCATCCTGTGTGTTTGGGCTACTCACTGCTCTGTTACTCCTCCTGAGGCCACTCCAGTCCACGAGTCCGTGCCAGAGCCTGCTCCAGTCCTCGAATCAACTCCAGAGCCCACTCCAGTCCTTGAGTCTGCTCCAGTTCCTTCATCACGGCCAGGAGTGCCGTTTCCTGTTTCAATGACTCTAGTGAGTCCAGTTCCTCCTGAGGTGGCGGCTTCTGCTGCAGAACCTCCAGAGGCAGCGGCGTCCGCATTTGAACTCTCTACCAGTCCAGCTGCGGCCAAAGAGGCCATCTGTGAACCCTCTGATGGTCCTGCCACGGCCAAGGAGGCTGTCTGTGAACTCTCTGACTGTCCTGTCACGGCCATGGAGGCCGTCTGTGAACTCTCTAAATGTCCTGTCACGGCCATGGAGGCCGTCTGTGAACTCTCTGACTGTCCTGTCACGGCCACGGAGGTCGTCTGTGAACTCTCTGACTGTCCTGTCACAGGGCAAAGAGGTTAAGGTCCATTGGAGATCCTCTATGTAGATGGCATGTTTGCATTATTTAGTCAGTTACAGTCTATATTTAATCTTCCTGGGTCTGATTTCTTTCAGTATTTACAAATAAGGCATTATGTTAAAAGTCATTCCACAATTTGTTAGCAAGCCAAAGACTAATACATTTGATTAATGTATTATGTCAAATCCAACCTCTAGACGTTTGATTTCACGATTTGGTAATGCCTTCCCGATGCCTGTAAACACAAACCACTTAAAAGAAGCTTGGGCCAAGGATTTTGGTCTAGACTAGTCTGATGAAACATGGAATGAATGCCTTAGTAAGATCCAATATTGTTCAATAAATGCCAGACACAGGCTGATCCAAGGTAGTGCATGTATTATTCCAAAGTTAGACTAAATACAATTTGTAAAAATATTTATCCAATATGTGATGGATGTAAAGTGACATAGGGCTCCTTGTTGCATCTGTTCTGGTTTTGTCCTAACCTGTTTGATTTTTGGAGTAGCATTTTTGACTTTTTTTTCAAAGGTTTTTTAAAAAGTTGTGAATTTTGATCCCATTCTAGCAATTTTGGGGACTTCTGAGGCACTGAACACTCTTTCAAGCTCTCAACAGCGATCACTGTCGCTGGGTATGACCCTTGCTAAAAAGATAATACTTTTACATTGGAAATCTCCAGATGCCCCTTTTTTCAAAACCTGGTTGTCTGAGTTGTTCCATGTTATACGATTGGAAGGTATATGTTTATTGGAGCCCAAACTACATTGTCGATTCCAAGTTGTATGGCAACCCTTCCTTGATTTCCTCAAGCCTGTGTAATCTACTCTTATGTAAAACTCTTCCTGCAGTATTCCAATAATCCATGTTAGCCCATTCCACCCATTTTTCATTTATTTATTTTTTCCTTGGCAAATATTATAATGATTGTTGTTGTTTATTAAACATTATTGTTCAAGAAATAATATTTTATATAAATAATAGTAATTAATAAAAGTGTTTGTGTACTGAGAAATGGTCTTTGTGTTAGTGCTGGTGAGTTTAGTTACATTGTTGCGGCATTAGATGGCGACAAGAGACTGTCTTTATGAGTCAGTAGCAAAGCCTTTTATATTGAAAGAGACTGAAAAAAAGTTGTAAACAAGGAAGTTGATTTTTGCTTTCAACAACATCCTAAGAGGTTGTAAGAGGCAACCAACAAATGCATTGACCCGCATTGTCATTGGAAACATTGAGCTGAAGAATGAATGATGTATCAGATGCAGGTAATCACACTTGCTCAGTCGATCTCTCTCTCATAATATTCTACTCTACATGATACAATAAGCTTTCAATGAAACGTTCAATGAATTTTCAATGAATGTTCCTTCATTACTAGTTCTAAAATGATGGAGGCTTTTGTTAATCTGTTAAACTGTCAACTTGAGATTTGAATCTGTGGCAGAAGGACAGCAGTTCTGCACACAAAAAGGGTTTTTTAAGACACTCCGTGGTTGTTTCCTATTCATTTACACACTTGTGCCGTCAAACTGTTGTATAAATGCAATATCACACAAGTAGCCATGTGATATTGTTCTATATCAGCAGGGCTGTGATTCGGCCGCATGCTGCTAATATTCACATAATTAATCTGCGCCAAATTTTGAGTGATAGCTTGGCTATAATTAATCTGCATCAAATGTTGAATTGAGTGACAGCTTGTCTATATACATACAGTAAATAGTTAACAGTTTATCAGTTTCAGACAACTGAAAAACAGAATTAAAAACACTTACCATATGGACAGGGCTGTGTCTTATGCTCTGGAATGATAGGTCTTTTTCTAAGAAAATTCTCCAGACTCGGCCCATGTCGACCCAATGGATCATCAGGAGGCATAAACCTAAGATAATTTTTTCCCAGATTATTATTATTATTATTCATTTTCATAAAGAGGAAAAAGAGCAAATTAAAGTACACTCAAAACACTGAAATTAAGATTTCCATTCAACATTCATATTTATACCTCATAATACCAGGTTCAACAGACTTACTTATCATTTACAAAGGAGTACATCAGAAGGCGTTCATCAATAAACTTTTTCCATTCTGGTTTCTCAACAGCCAAGTCTCTGTAGTTGTCATTGGAGACAATGATGCCATCTGATTCATACGCTAGCTTAACAATAAACCTATCATCATAGCAGACTACTCTGCGGCCCTGAACACGACGTGAGGGTGTGAAAACAAGAATCTTATCCTTTTCCAGCCTTCTCAAAATCTCCTGATCTGTAAGGGGGGAAAAAATTCAGTTTAATTTGTAGATATAGTTAGTCACAGGCTGTGAGAACTTTTCTTCTATTAACTGCAATAAAAAAACTAACAACTAATGAAAAAAAAATCAGATACCATTAGAAGTATTTCCCCTAATATAACTTAATAAGGAAAAGGTTCACAGACAAGTTTAAATCACAACATTTGCTCATTTGATGTCCTGATGGTAAATCTTTTCACCTGTGATAAGAGCATCAGGACGGGACTGTTCTTTCCTCCAGGCCGGCACAAAAACTGTAACGTCTCGATGGCCACTCTCAAGAAACCAGTCAACTGCAAGCTGAATGCCATGACAGGAGAACATCTCCTTATTGCCATGGCTGTAAAAATGAAAAGTTACAATTACAAATAAATAACTGTAACTGTAAATACATAAATTCACTGTGTTGGTTTGATTATAAATTTTGTAAAAGGTTGGTCAACGGGCCTTTAGCAAAACTTATACATATATATATTCACCCCCTTTTTAAACTTTCTTTACAATTCACAAAATCAGCAATTTCTTGTTACATTAAAGAATTACTTATTATTAGATAAAGCAATTTCTTATTACATTGGGCTATTTGAAAATATAATGTTTTTGCAAGTCTGGTTGATCAGTTACCAAAAAGCATGTCAATATTAATGAGCAAAATATATGAAAATATGTAATCAACAGTTGAGTATTTTGAATCAAAACATTTAAATAGCGTTACATTTAAAAGAGTGTTACATAGCCCTCAGACAATAGAACTGTCACGGTCAGTTTTGTTCATTTCTGTTCTGTGACCCTTGTTTGTTACCATGGTTTCTGATTAGGTTCATGAATCTAGCATTTGAACGGAGCGTGTTTAGCTCTCAAAAAAGTTGAATGCATACTGTATGCGGTCGCGGTGAGAAGCTCCACCTATGCTTAATTCTCTCTTGAAGGATGAGAGTTTATGTTTGAGGAAAGTCACTGGTAGCTGACCTGTTTTAACCATTGTGAACCTTTATGTTCACCCAAGGGGCATCCCTCCTCGCTATATGCCACATACTATGGCATGCACTAGTAAGAAGTGCTAAGTGTAAGAACTAGCATGACATTTATTTTTAAATCTTGCTAATTACTTACAAAGCCCTGAATGGTTTAGCTCGTCAGTACTTGAGCGAGCTCATATCAGATTATAGTCCTTCATGTCTGCTGCGATCTCAAAACTCTGGCCATTTAATAATACCTAGAATATCAAATCAACTGCGTGCGGCAAATCCTTTTCCTATTTAGCGCCCAAACTCTGGAACAATCTGCCTAGCATTGTTCGGGAGGCAGACACACTCTGTCAGTTTAAATCTAGATTAAAGACCCATCTCTTTAACCTTGCATACACATAACACACTATCACATTTCTATCATTCAAATCCGTAAAAGGATTGTTAGGCTGCATTAATTAGGTCAGCCAACCGTAGCCACCCAGATCCAGTCCATATCCAGACCAGATGGTGGATCAGCATCTAGAGACGACCTCTACAGCCCTGAATGTCAGCGGAGACCTTGTTTACTAGATGAGCCACAGAGACAGATCGCTTGTGAAGACCCCGTCAACTAGACAGCCATTGGGACAAGACCACGGGAAACAGACAAGTCCTCTGCACAATCTGACCTGTGTTGCAGCCTGGAATTAAACCACACCATGCTGGTTTTGTTTGACCAGAGGATAACTGGCCCCCCAACTGAGCCTGTTTTCTCCCAAGGTTTTTTTTTCTCCATTTCTGTCACAGATGGAGTTTTGACTCCTTGCCACTGTCGCCTTTGGCTTGCTTAGTTGGCGACGCTTACTTTCTGGCAATATTGTCAGCATGATTGCACAGACACTATTGGAAGAGAGCTGAACTGGATGATGACATCACTGAATCGTCAATGAACTGGCTTTAACTGAAAAATTGACTGATATTGTCCTCTTGCATCATTGAGAAACTATTTTCCTGTTTGACACTGTAAAGCTGCTTTGACACAATCTGTATTGTATAAAGTGCTATATAAATTAAGGTGACTTGACTTAAATTGACTAAGAAGAGGATTTGGGATAGGCACTAGTTTTTGGCTGGTCCTACAGTACCTGGAAACAGGGTTAATCTGCCTTCCACATGTTACTGGGGTTTCTAAAGTTAGACTAGGCTCCCCTGTGGCTCCCTTGGGGTTGAGACTATGATGTGTTGAGACTCCTCCATGGAGTGGCAGCAACATCAGAGATGGAAACTGCCTGGAGTATTTAATGACATGGTGGGCTCCCCTGGGTAAGCTGCACTTTTGAGCAGTTTCATAGAGTAAGGTGTCCCTCAATTAAGAATCACTCTTTCGGTACTTTGATGTCATACACCGATCGATCTGCATACTGCCTCTTCAAGTCGAACACACCTGTTGAGACAGAACGAGTCTACTAGGTGGTGTCCAACTCGTACATGCTCACTCATCCACATTTGAGTATACTTTGAAAGCTGTGTGGATGTGGCTGTGCACGAGATGGAACGTTTTTTTAGGTCAAGCCTCTCTTTGAGGTTCCCTGTAGTGGCTTCATCAGAGTTGGTAGCTCTTTGAGGACAGTTTGCATCGATAAGCTGCCTTTTAGCCTTAGGGTTGAACGAGGTTCCTCCTCGAATGGAATAAACACGAACGTAGGGTTCCTCGTAGGTGGTCCCCCTATGGTTTTTCCCTTGAGGTCGAGGTTCGAAGTCCTCTATTAACTCTTTCCCAGTCAGCGTTTATTTAAAAAGTTGCCAGTCACCGCCAAAATTTTTGATAATTTTCAGAAAATTTTAATGGCACTCAGCATATTTTTTTTATATATGAATATCTGAACATGCAATATGCCAAAACAAAAAACAGAGCCTCTGCATTTAAACAAAACAAATAAACAAACAAACATAAAAAAAACGTTTTATTCTAGCTTCATACAATCTTTTTTTATCAATACTTGAATGTAGATAAGTTTCATGAAAAAAAGCAGCATTTTGAACAACAAGCTGAGAAAATCGTGTTTTTGTAAAAGACTAAATTTGGATCAGATTCAGAACGGTGATCAAAATTGCTGTTTTACATATGCATCTGCTTACATACGATCATGTGATTGCTTGTTTCTGCTTCTTCTTCGCCGATTTTGATTTAGACATTTAATACTCTTTCAGAATATGCATAATAGCACCTCCTACCATATACCAGTGAAAACATGGAAATCTGAAAAATTCCGTCAATGGCAGGGAAGCGTTGACTCATAAATGATGGAAAATTCCATCAATGGCAGGGAAAGAGTTAAGGAGAAGGCTTCATCAAAGATGGAACCTGTTAGAGAAAGGTTTCCTTTGTTAAGCTGTCCCTTAGTCTGAGGGTTGAGCAAGATGTCCCTCCCCGATGGTATAGTCTATTAAAGCAGGGTTCCTTGCTCCCTTCTCCTAGTAAGCAGGGCATAAGCGCTCCCCTTATTTGTAAGGGTAATTACTCAGAGCTGTAGCTCCTCTGTGAGGCTTGGTGAGATTATAGTATGCAAAAATTAGTTGCAAACTAATTACATTTGCCTTTCTTGCTCTACAGACTTTGTCTTTCGTATGGCAATCACAGCAGTATCTCGCCAGAGGAGGTGCATATGCCCAGGTAGAGAATACAATGTTTCTTCCACCAGCAGGCATTCTTGAGTTATGTCAAGTGGAAAAGAAAGAAGCTGTCACAGCTTACCCCCTTTTTTGGGATCCACCTGTAAGGCTACAGTAGCACACAACGAAGGGACGGAGGTTCAAAAGGCCGGGAATTCCCTTGCGTTCAGTGTTTGGGAGCTGAAATATCTTCCATACTAATGGGAGATAAGAGGGGTTAGAATTGCCACCACTAGATGGTCCAGAACGTCATGAATGTGCTCTGGTCAGATGCTTTGACTCCAGCGAAGTATTCTGTTGAGTCTTTGTATGCTTTGCCTACTGTTTTTGGTGCATTTTTTCACCTAATGAGGGAAGTATACCTCATGATATGGCGGAGTGGTTTTTTTTTCCCCATAGCGTCTATCTCAGGTGCAGTGTAGATTTCCATTTGAAAGGGAACTTCTCAGGTTACGCATATAACCGTGGTTCCCTGAGAGGGGAACGAGACACTGCCATGCTATTGGGCATGCTTGCACATTGCACAGTTGATGACGTCACGGGCCATTGCTGTCCAACTAAATTAGTGTGTTTTCACACGTGCATCAGACACCGGTCACGCTGATGGCACTGCCCATAGCGTCTATCCCACATGTAGTGTCTCATTCCCCTCTCAGGGAACCACAGTTACATGTGTAACCTGAGACGTTCCTTGTTTTCTTTTGTGTATATATATGCCCTCAGTTCCCTTAGTTCTTTGATCAGGTATTGTCTTTACAGTGTTGAGTGTAGTTGTTATTTGTTTCTCCACACTTTGAATTATCTTTTATTATTTAATAAAGTGTGAAAGTTGCTGCAAATACATCCAATCTTCATCTCCTCACCTCACCGTTCCTGGCCTGCACTGTGACACCATGTGTCACAACATTTATTTCCATTAAAGCCCTTTTTAAAAAGTGTTTCCAAAGACGTTTTTGTGACATTTGAAGTATTGACACTAAACAAAGTCAACACTTGAGAATTTTTATTAACAAATGGCATGTCCATCTGCTATATGGTTAAACATTTTGATGCGCTAAAAAAAAAAAACTGAAACCTGGCTACCTTAACACTATTAACAATATCACGGATTTTGTAAAGAAAAGTTGAGCAACACTCTGCTGAATCAAACATCCACTCAAGGTGGTCATCCTCCAATAGTTAAAAAGGATAAATGTGATAATTTGTCATGAACTTGTACACTCAATGTCAAGAAGGATCAGAGTAGTATACTTAAGGTTATGGAGGACATATTAAATTGTAAAACATTACACGTTTGTTGAATTTAATTCAGATTGTACTGATTTATGCAACCCTTCATTTAATCAAAACTGCATAACGTACAGATAAAAATTACACATTTTTCTAGGTTTTTATTACAGTCATTAGCTCTGATCAACAGGAAATCAGCTATTTTGGACTGAATGTATTTTTTTAACATTGCAGGCTCCGAATTTTTAACTATTCCTCCTAAGAGATTAATGCAATTTACACTGACCTTGAATTTTGAACACATCTTCAATAATGTTGCCATGGTGAGGGATTAAAATACTGACAATAAATAAAAACAGGAAGAGTCTTGTATCTTCTAGGTGCATTTTATGATTTAGATCAAACAAGCTGTATGTACTGATCACATAGGTGTGTCACGTTCATAGCGCCAACAGCTGACAGCAGGAAGTGTGTCAGTTAGAAAAATGTTGCAATAGTTACACATTTAACCGCTTAAATGGATGTACCCATGACAAAAATCATGCTGGAAAAAAAATATCAAAAGAATTTGGATCTATTAAATTTTTTAGCAGATACGATATGACATATTTGATGGTTGTGGCCCATTATGACCAATATGCCTATATCTTGTGTGCACACAAGAAGTCCAAACTTCTCAAAACATTGTACAAATGGAGAACAAGGCATCCTGAAGAAACATGCTTTGTTTCATGAATTTCTGATGCTCAGATGACTAACAGGAAAACCGTTAGCCATTTCAAATCAAAGATGAGTGCTGTTAAAGATAGGTGCTGTAATAATGTTGTCCACTAGAGGTACAGGATAAGAAATCTTTTTAGACTAATCTTTTTTTCTATCAGCAGCCCTGTTGCAAACCTGCAACATGTAGTATTTTGTATTGCTATATTACTATTAGGGCTGGGTAAAAAAAAAATGTGATTCTTCAATTTTAACTGATCTTCAATTTAACAAAACAATATTGATTCAGGAAATCCCCAAATTAATTCTTAATATGCATGCTTTATTTCAGAGGATGTGAGTATTATCTGTACTTTGCCTCTCACACTGAAGATGTTGCCATCTTTTGATATGCTCCAAACAAAAACAAAACAAAAAAAGACAGAGGATCATGGTGGAACATCACGGTAGCCAGTTGAAGCCAGTGCCAGCGAAATTAAAGTCTGATGTGTGGAAGTATTTCATGTTCAAAGGCAATAACGGTACAGATGAGGTCGACAAAACCACTGTCGTTTGCAAGCTGTGCCTCCAAGAGCTAAGATTCTGTAACAACACAACAAACCTATGAAACCACCTGTCGAGACAACACGCCATTTGGTTTTTGTGATTCTGGACAGCAACGGCTAGACGTCGCATTAGCCTGCAAACTACAGTCAGATTCACCTCGTGCTAAAAAAATAACAGCCGCCAAAATAATGCTAATTTGCAAGGATTTATGCCCTTACAGCATAGTTGAGAACAAGGGCTTTCAAAATCGTATTAATGTTTTGGAACCGAGGTACGTAATGGTAACATGCAAGTACCTCAGTGAAAAGGCAATACCAAAAAAAGTATGCAGAGGTTAAGATCAATGTCACAGCATCTCTCCAGTCGGCAGAGATAGTTGCCCTTGCCTGTGACAGCTGGACTTCCAGGGTGACTCGTATGTCACCATAACATGTCATTATATCACAAGTGACTGGACACTCGTGTTGCATGTTTTGCAAACCCCGGGCTGTCCACACCAGCCACACAGCGACATCGCAACATTGTTGAATGAGGCCTTAAATGAGTGGAATATTACCCAGAAAGAACCAGCTCTGGTTACCAACAATGCAGCAAATATGGTTTGTGCGGCGGAGCTAATGAATGTGCTTCACTTCGGTTGCTTGAACTTAGTATCTCAACCAACACTCAAACTCCCAAATGTGGCCCAATAGCTTGGCAAAGTCAGACGAATCATTGCCCTCATTCATCAAAGCAGCATCAAAGCGTACTCTGAAAGTCAAACAAAAGCTACTGGATACCCTCACATAAGCTGAAGATTGACGTTGTAACATGGTGGAACAGTGCACTGGAGATGCTAGAGTGGTTTCTGGAACAGTAGCCAGCCATATCCGCAGCGATGCGCTCACCTGAGGTTCGCAGAAGTGAAAAAGATCTCTGCACTTTGTCAGAGGCTGACATAACTACAGCAGAAGATGTAGTGAAGGCTCTGAATCCCATGAAAGCTGCCACTAGCCAAGTCTGAGGAGTGCTCACCAACTTTATCAGTCATTGGTCCTCTGCATGCACAGCTGTTACAGGAGATGAGAATTGCACCCAGTGACTCCACAATCCCCAAGGACTTTAAATCCACTTTACATGACAACCTAATGTCAAGGTATGTTTACAGATCTTTTTTTTTTAGCTGTTACAGGAGATGAGAATTGCACCCAGTGACTCCACAATCCTCAAGGACTTTAAATCCACTTTACATGACAACCTAATGTCAAGGTATGTTTACAGATCTTTTTTTTTAATTCTGTACTAGAGTTGATTTATAGACCATGCATAAATTAAATATAGATTACATCGATTAAATATATTTACAACTCTATACAGATTAAAACTAAATCAATTTAATGCAGTCAGCAACAATTTAATAAATTACTATGTGACTTTGATTTTTGTGTATAAATGTATAACTGCATATGACAAAAAGTGATTGAAATATGTGGAATCTCCTTAAGATATGATGCCCTGAAGGATTGAATACAGCTTCAGCATTAGATCCTCGTTTTAAGGCCCTTCCCTTCTGTCTGAAGAGGACAATGAGAACACATTTTCAAGACTGACGAGGGAGATTGTTAGTCTGGAGCAAATGAAATTGTTAATGTGAATGTGTATTTCATTATAGCTGAGTAGGAGGGATTCCGTTATTTAAATATGGATTCCATGTCTGCAAAACTAGCATTTTTAATGAAATATTGATAACTAATCAATATTGAATAGAAATTGAATAGAATACAAACCAAATAAGAATCGAATCAAATCGCCAAATGGGTCACAAAACCCAGCCCTAATTACTATATTATAATATGTACAAATATGTAAAAAAAAAAAAAATTTTAAAAATCA
>NW_015643573.1:67992-80501 GCF_001515625.1 Sinocyclocheilus rhinocerous | reverse complement strand
TTTCAAATAAATGCTGTTCTTTTGAACTTTCTATTCATCAAAGAATTCTAAAAAAAAAGAATACAAAAAATGTATTACGTTTTCCACAAAAACATTAATCCGCTAATTCTATTTTCAACATTGATAATAATAAGAAATGTTTCTTGAGCAGCAAATCAAAATAGTATAATGATTTCTGAAGGATCATGTGACATTGGAGACAGGAGTAGTGGCTGCTGAAAGTTCCGCTTTACATCAAAGGTATAAATTAGATGAGTTTGCAACTTTGAAGTTGGCTTGAAAAATCCTTGACTGAAAGTTTGAAGCAGTTGTAAAAGCTTGAAGTTTTAAAGTTTAGATAGATTAGACAGATGTTGATGGCATGTTGCTACCATGTGATTAACATGATTAACATGTTGCTAGCATGTTTTTAATGTGATTAACATGGTGCTAGCATGTTTGAGCACGTTGATAGCATCAATATTGAATAGAAATTGAATAGAATACAAACCAAATAAGAATCGAATCAAATCGCCAAATGGGTCACAAAACCCAGCCCTAATTACTATATTATAATATGTACAAATATGTAAAAAAAAAAAAAATTTTAAAAATCAGCATGGCAGGCTGTGCTATATTAGTGCAACTGTGTTACATGTATTACGGTATTTCCATTGTGCGCATGTGCTGTGAGTTGTATCAGCGCCAGGCTGACGAAGTTAACAAACAGTAAAGACGGCATACGTTATAGCTCCGTGTCTCTCTGTCTTTTCTCCCATAAAATACTACAGTGGCGACGAGGATATTGATTCCACAGCGAAGCAAAGTGATAGTAGTTCATGTGCAAGTGAGTTTGCTTGATGGCGGAGATAAGTCAGGCTGCAGCTCCAGAAAAGCGGAAGAGTGGCATCTAGTGGCCATTGTGGGTACTTCGTGAAGAAATTGCAAGTACAAGGAAACGGATATGAGAGAAAATAAACAGGAATAAATAAATAAAACGTCTCTTATCTGAGAAGGATTTGACTTATAAACAAGCCTGTGAAATTGCTCTTGGCTTGGAACTGGCATACAAGGATACAAAGGAGTTAACAGAACGTGCTGACCATTCCAGTGCTGGTGTTCACGGTGTAGCCAGCTATTCACGGGGAAAACAGAAAGACAAACCGCAGAGAGGGTCTTCTCATTCAAGTCTCGCTGCATCAAGTAGATCGGCACAGAGCTTTTCAGCCAGACGAAAAATGACTTGCCATCGTTGCGGTAGAGAGGGTCATCAGCCACAGGAATGCCATTTCCGCATTGCAATATGTCATGCATGTGGTAAAACAGGCCATTTAAAAAAAAGGTCTGCAAAAGCAGTAAACGAGCTGTTAAAGCCCAGTTAGTAGTACAAGGAAACGGATATGAGAGAAAATAAACAGGAATAAATAAATAAAAATTCTGAATTGCACGGAGGTGATAAACAACAGAAAGTGACAGCAAAATGGCAATGATTGGCAGAGTTCCTGAATTTGAAAGTAAGAAAGAAGATTTTGAAACTTACTTAGAGCTAAGTGACAGATCTGACATACAAAGAATTGACTGAAACATTGTCGCTGCATTTTAAGCCAAAACCATTACTGTTCACTGAATGCTTCTGATTTCACAGACGATATCAAAAAGAAGGTGAAACATTAACAGACTATATTGTTGATTTGAAAAGACTTGCTAGCACATGCGAGTTTGGCCAGTTCCTCAATGATGCACTGAGGGATCAGTTTGTATGCAGTAGGTCAGGCGAAGCTTACCGTAAACGTCTCTTATCTGAGAAGGATTTGACTTTTAAACAAGCCTGTGAAATTGCTCTTGGCTTGGAACTGGCATACAAGGATACAAAGGAGTTAACAGAACGTGCTGACCATTCCAGTGCTGGTGTTCACGGTGTAGCCAGCTATTCACGGGGAAAACAGAAAGACAAACCGCAGAGAGGGTCTTCTCATTCAAGTCTCGCTGCATCAAGTAGATCGGCACAGAGCTTTTCAGCCAGACGAAAAATGACTTGCCATCGTTGCGGTAGAGAGGGTCATCAGCCACAGGAATGCCATTTCCGCATTGCAATATGTCATGCATGTGGTAAAACAGGCCATTTAAAAAAAAGGTCTGCAAAAGCAGTAAACGAGCTGTTAAAGCCCAGTTAGTGACAGCCACAACCGAGGAATTAAGTGCTTCCGAGGATGCATTTGAACTTTTCACAGTTTACACTGCTCAAGGACAGAAAGATGGACTATATCTGCAACTGGAACTCTCAGGGAAGACAGTAACCATGCAGATTGACACTGGTGCATCTGTATCTCTAATTCCAGAATCGGTATACAAAGAGCTCCTACTTGACTGCCCCTTGCAGCCAGTGGAAATTCATCTCTCATCGTATACTGGTGATACAATTCCAGTGCTGGGAGAAATCCAAGTGCCAGTCCAGTACAATGGAAATGAGTGGACACTGCCATTGATGGTAGTCAAGGGTGACAAAACTCCATTACTGGGACGAAATTGGCTGCAGAAGATTAAACTGGACTGGGGTAAGATTTTCAGCCTAAAACAAGAGATATCAACTCAGCCCTCTCTCAAAGCTGTTTTGGACAACAATAAGGATCTTTTTAAAGATGGTTATGGAAAGATCAGAGATTTCCAGGCAAGAATCCGAGTGGAGCGAGATAAACCAATATTCCATAAGCCGCGACCTGTCCCATATGCTCTGAGGGAAGCAGTAGAGAAGGAGTTAGAGCGGCTACAAAGACATGGAATCATCACTCAAGTGGAACGAAGTGATTGGGCAGCACCAATAGTGGTAGTTCCCAAAAAAGATGGTCCTGTCAGAGTGTGCGGTGATTACAAGGTCACTATTAATCGCTGTATACTTCCGGAAGAATATCCACTGTCAAATACTGAGGATTTGTTTGCCACCCTAGCGGGAGGCAAAGTGTTTAGCAAACTTGATCTGTCATTTGCATACCAACGGTTACCTCTAGATCTTGAGTCAGAGCAGTACCTGACAATCAACACCCACAAGGGTCTTTTCCGTTATCACCGCCTGGCCTATGGTGTTTCGACAGCTCCAACTGTTTTTCAGCACACAATGGATCAGATACTCCAAGGCATAGATAACGTGGTTTGCTTTATGGATGACATCTTGGTGTCAGCACCTACTGAGGAAGCACATCTAGCAGTACTGGATCAGCTAATGGCCAGGTTAGAGAAGCACAGACTGAGGATGAAACTTGCAAAGTGTGCTTTTCTCCAAGATTCAGTGGAATACTTGGGGTACAGGATAGATGAGCATGGTCTACATTCTACTGAAGACAAAGTTGAAGCAATCGTAAATGCACCGGCTCTACGGAATGTCTCAGTATTAAGGTCTTTCTTAGGATTACTTCATTATTATGGAAAGTTTGTGGCCATCCTTTCAACATTACTGCATCCTTTGCACCAGCTTTTGCAAGCAGACACCAGGTGGAATTGGTCGCCAAGTTGTGAAGAGACATTCAAAGCTTGCAAACAACGACTTCTGAACAGTAAATGCCTGACACATTATGATCCAGAAAAACCTCTCCGACTTGCCTGTGATGCCTCTCCATACGGAGTGGGTGCAGTCATTTCACATATCCTACCCTCAGGAAAAGAGAAACTGATTGCATTTGCATCACGGACCCTGACATCGAGTGAGCAGAATTATGCTCAAATAGAAAAGGAAGTTTTGAGCATAATTTTTGGCATAAAGAAATTCCATAAGCATCTATATGGAAGAAAGTTTGTGTTACTGACAGATCACAAACCACTTTTGGCCATATTCGGACCAACGTCCGCAGTTCCAACTCTGGCTGCATTAAGAATGCAACGGTGGGCCTTACTTCTCTTGGCAGATGACTATGAGATATAGTGCCGTCGTTCCTGTGACCACGCAAATGCAGACGCATTATCCCGTCTTCCATGCAAACATGGTCCTTCTGAGGACGAGCATGAAGGAGTGTTTCTAATCTCTCATGTGGAAGAACTGCCTATTTCAGCGAAAGACATTGCAGAAGAGACCAGACGTGACCCTATCCTGTCAAAGGTCTTGGATCTCCCACTGACTGGGTGGCCTAAGTTTGTACCTAATCCAAATCTCAAACCTTTTTATGAAAGGAAAGATCAGTTGTCCACAGACCAAGGATGCGTTCTTTGGGGATCACGGGTGGTCATTCCACTAAGTACAGGAGAAGATTGCTCTCAGACTTACATGAGGGTCATCCAGGAGTCACTCGAATGAAAGCTCTGGCAAGAAGCTTCCTTTGGTGGCCTGGTTTAGTTCATGAGATTCAGGCATTTGTGGGTCAGTGTGCACCCTGTGAAACCACACTGAATAGACCCCCAAGAGCCCCTCTCCACCCATGTTCATGGGCCACAGCACCATGGGAGAGAATACATGTGGATTATGCAGAGGTCAACAAGCAGCATTTCCTGGTGGTGATAGATGTCCATTCAAAATGTATTGAAGTCTTACCTACAAAGCTGACGACCGCTGAAAAGACTGCTAACCTTTTCAGGAATTTGTTCGCATCATATGGTCTGCCGAAAGTCCTGGTTTCGGACAATGGTCCTCAATTTGCTGCACCTGAGTTTGCACAGTTCCTTAAGGGAAACGGAGTTCGTCATGTCCTGTCACCGCCATACCATCCGGCTTCAAATGGAGCAGCTGAAAGGGCTGTGCAAACCTTTAAAAAGGCATGGACTCGAATGCAGTCGCAGTCAGTGTCTCCCAGTCAGCGGCTAGACCGTTTCTTGTTCACATATAGAAATACACCACACACAGTCATGGAACGCACACCAGCAGAGTTGTTCCTGAAACGACAACCACGCACTCGTCTTTCATTACTCAAGCCAGATGTGTCGAATGTTGTATCCAAGCACCAGCTTCAACAGCAGAAAGTGCATGATAAGAAATCAAAGTCACTCCGCGCGTTCAGATTGGGAGAGAGGGCGTTAGTGCGAGACTTCAGACATCCCAAAAAGCTCTGGATACCAGGCACTATTCTGCAGCGCAGAGGACCTCTGACTTACTGTGTGCAAGTAGGACATAGGCAAGTTAAAGTACATGTGGACCATATGTTACCGTCAAGGTCTTCAGGACAGCAGTGTGAAGGGATCAGTGATGACCTCTTTGATGATCTGCCAGTTCAGAGAGCTGGAACATCTGATCCAGAAGCTCAACCTGATCAATCTTCTGAAGTACACCCTGAACGGCGCTATCCCAAAAGGCAAAGAAAGTCACCACAAAGACTTAATCTTTAGGTCTTAGTTTCTAGTTAAAGACTGTTAAAGTAAACACATAAGTTCAAAGTGTTATGTTAATATTAAGTTATATATGTGTTTAAAGCTACACCAAATTAAGCTTAGGTTATGTTAGGTTCCAATCTAAGGAGGGAGGAGTGTGGTATATTAGTGCAACTGTGTTACATGTATTACGTTATTTCCATTGTGCGCATGCGCTGTGAGTTGTATCAGCGCCAGGCTGACGAAGTTAACAAACAGTAAAGACAGCATACGTTATAGCTCCGTGTCTCTCTGTCTTTTCTCCCATAAAATACTACACAGGCTAAAATAACATGCAAGCATGGTGCACTAGTCAGCATCTGTTTGTTTTACCCAATTTTTCCTTTTTGGGTATCAGCCATTTTGATTTTTTTCATAAAATATTTAATGAACGCATTGGCGTATCGTTTAAAACTCAGTATGCAGCATTGTCACCATGGCCTGAAGGTACTCAAAACGTTTCGATTCAGCGCCACTTTGTTTTTTGTTTTGTTTTTCTAATGAAATTTTACAAAATACTAATAGCTGCTGATTAGTTTTGCCAATTTCACGAGACAACGTTACCTCTCTCTTAAGAGCTGACAAATTATCATAATTGTGTTAACCCATGGCCAGGGAGAACATAAAATACATATTCAATTGGTAATATACACTGACATTAACTTCTCGCTGGCCAAGTAGCTGATAGAGTGTAAACCATTTAAATTCAGAATCAGTTTTGATCAGGTGGACCTCGAATTCTCAGATCGAGTTCTTTCAAAACCTGAGCTAGAAATAAACCTGAATGAATTAATAATAATTAATTCCCTACAGTTAAAATTAAGTAATCAAAGTCATTACAACTGTCAATAATAGATATCTTGGGTCATGCAGAGAATCACAATAGCAATTATGCTATATTTTGATGAACTTTCTGTCTGCCATTTTGAATTTCTTTGAAAACCTATTTTTTTTATCTTCTTGTCAATAGACCAAACTGGTTTTATTTACCACAACAAAGTTGGTGCCAAACTGGATCTGATGCTTTATTTCTGCAATGGTTTTGCAAACTTGCACCAAATGTGTGTTATTACCCCACACTGATCACACCACATAATTTGGTGAAAGCACCACCTATTGGTCAAAAGTGATAAAGAATTAAATTGTATTACGATTAATTGTATTTATGGGTTTTCAAACATTTTATCTAAAATCATCAACAAATGTCTTATAATTATTCCTTTTTGTAGTTGGTCTGATGCTCCCTGCCATGCTTGCTAAGCTCCTCATTTTGCCTCTGTCATGCCTGGCTCCTTAATTGCTGCTTGCAGCTATATTTGTGATCATTACAATTACCACAAGCATAACCCCTACTACTTCAGGTCTGTTATATAATGGATTGTATAATAATTTATCAAGGATAAATATTATTTCAAACCACACAATTATATGTGCTTTTTTAGTTTTTGAATTCCCACCTCATGGCCACATTGCTGCCATCAATAACAATGGGGCGGAGGTTATCCTTATCATCCAGAGAAGGGGACTCTGACCGGCGAGAGTCAAGTGAGTAAGAGAAACTGCAGGAAGAAGATGTGCCAGAGGATGATGATGATGATGATGTGGAAGTGGATTGGGAGAGAGTCTGTGTCCCACCCTCATTCTCCGGCTTACTGCCCAGTTTTACCAGCTCCCCAAGAACATCATTGATGAGTGTGTCTGACCCTAGCTTGTTCAGAACCAGCCGAACCAAGTCTTCTGCATAGCCAAGCTTAAGGGCAAACTCCATCTTTGTCTGGTATTCCCTGAGTGTATCCACAGGGCCAGGCTCTTGGAGTATCATATCCAGAACAAGTGAATCCATATCCAGACTTGGAGACCTACAGTGTGGTGGGTGGACTGCATGGATGGACCCATCACCAAGCGTTTTGACAAGAGGATGACTGTGGCTCTGCGCAGGCTCACTGTCTGACCCTGCACTTTCCTCTGAGTCATCTTGTGGAGAAGAACTACAGCTCCTAGTGCAGGGGGCAACAACATCACCTGTGTCAGATGAACCACTGTCCATGATAAGTCCGGCGTCAGTGCCAGTCTGCTGGTCTGTAGCCTTCATATGGAGGTAGTCTAGATCTAGCCCCAGTTCAAGGATGTGGCCTGTTCCATCATCCAGATGGTCTTTCAGGCCCATGAATCTGCAACAAACATCCAATGCTGTTCTGACTGAGAGTCTTGAACCCTGCCACCTGTTGTTCAGGCTTAGATCGTCTTTCAGATGTGAACCTGGAGAAGGAGAGAGGGATACTTTAAGAGACTACATTGTAACCCAGGGAACAATGAGAGGCGTCCAGAGAAGTAAAGAGTACCTGAAAATCATACTTGAGTAAACGTACATATACCTTACAGTGAAAATGAGTTCATTACAAGTTACAAGTCACCTATTCCAAAACAACTTGAGTAAAAGTCTTTAAGTATCTGATTTTAAAAGTACTTAAGTATTTTACTTATACTAATTATAGACTCAAAGATACACCAGTCAAAGCAAATTGCCAGTGAAAACAAGAACAATTATTTGTGATGAGAGCAATCATATTTATTTTAAAAAAAAAGCCTTCTTGCACTGGATGTGCTGGTTTCGGCCTCATTGCCAGCTGCAGTCATGTCCTCCTCATCTCATATATAAAACACCTGTGATTCACAACTACTTGCTAAGGAGCTCGCATTTACGTAAAGTAGCCTTGTTTACAAGTTTGGGTGAGAAAGTGCAAAACGAATAAGATATAGTTACTTCAGTGCACTGTAGTTGGCGAGATCACTTCTTTTGTAGAAGAAATATGCTGCTGCAGAAAAAGCTAGGTGCCATGCAAAATATTGGGTGTTTCTCAAACGGAAGGCTGCATCCTCCGAAGGCTGCATATCTCGGCTGCCACATCATCAAACGTCGCTGAAGGCCGTCTCAATCGCAAGGAACCTTGGAAGGCAGCCTTCGTTTCGCATCCTTCGTTCAGCTGAATTTGAAGGATGCATGGGATGTATCCTTTGCGACCGTCAATCACCCACAGTCCTTTGTACCCATTCCATTTCATGAAAATAAACTTTTCGGACATGAAAGCATACAGTAGACGTTATTTTTTGTTTTGCTGTAAATTACTCACTAAACGCTAAATGGTAACACTTTATAATAACTGCACACTGTGAATCATTAGTTAAGCATTAGTAAATAGTCAATTCATCCTTTATAAAGCATTGTTCCAACATTAATAGGCATTAGTAAGCAGTTTATAAATACAGCTATAAAAATGTTTTGTTCTTGAGCATATCTATAATGTTTGATAATTGTATTTTCATACTTTATTAATGATCAATTTATCATTTCTAAATTATTACGTTATTTACAAACCAGTTATTTAGGAGTTGTCAGTGGTTCATAAGATCATTTAGAAAGTGTAAGTAAATGATTAATAAACTATTTAAATGTACATTTATAAATCTTATTATTTAGAAACATGATACTAGTAGCTCAGTGTGTTAATAAATACTTTATTAACACATATTCCTGCTGTAATTCATGATTAAGTCAGGTAGTTATAAAACATTTAGTAGTTGCCAGCCATCTATTTTTGTGGGCTTTTCTAAAGTGAGGACTATTTATACCTTGTAAAGTATTTTCGCAATTTCCTGGACCTTTACTTTTAAATACTAAAGAACGTTTAAAATTTAAAAAATACTTTTCGTACTTAAGTACAATAAATATCACATACTTTAAGACTTTTACTCAAGTAATATTCTAAATGGTGACTTCAACTTCAACCAAAGTCATTTTCTGGTAAGATATCTGTACTTTTATTGAGTATGGCTTTCAGATACTTTATACACCACTGCAGACAGTTGACACTGAGAGGTCAAGTAAATACTTACAGCGGATCTAAATATTTATAATTAATCATAACTAGTTATGATTGATTATTCATATTTCCCCTTTGAGCTGATTCGCTACATATAATGGTGGAGAACGCGGGGCATGATAAAACAAAGGTTATGAGCTTAAAACACTGTCAACCTAAAAGTGTGTGTTTGATAATCCAGGTAAGAATAGGGCGTGACTTGCGATACGCATCTGTGTCCCTATTTGCTGGCTTGTTTATATGCAGATAAAGTAGTGGCTTGAATTGGCATCTCTATTATGACTGAAAGAGTATTTATGCACTTCGTGCTTAAATGGTATCAGTGTAAGGTTAATCTGATCTTAGTGAAGAAATATGGAGCCAGATCAGCCTAAACAATTATACATGTACAAAACAAAATTCATAAATGCACAGCACAATTTACATTTACAAAATCCGATTCGTAAATTCAAAACACAATTCATAAATACACAAGTAAAAGCATAAATATTTCCCCAAATGCTCACACAAATCCATCTTACCTAAATACATTTAAAATGTTTTCACAAATATGTATATATCAAGTTCTTGAATTAATTTCCATCACACATTTATGAATGATGCTACATGTATTTATGGATCGTTGAATCTGCATTTGCAAATCGTCACACGTGCATGGACTGCTTTGAATTTGTGTGTTGTATTTTTGAGACCTTCCTGGCAGGTTAAGATTCATACATATCTTTTTTTTTGAGGATGTTCCGTTAAGCTAATCGCAGTGAGCTTTTAATCCACCAATCAAAATGCTCCTTACTGAGCAGAGTCAAGAAGCTCAACGCTGCGCTTGTACTGTGCATTGTTCCATGATCGGGTCCTTGATGTAAAGACATTTTAATGGGTATTCTTTTTTTAGCACCTGATTTATATCGTTCGCACAAAATACAGCTACCCGGTTAGCCTGCTGTCTTATACACCAAAGTTGCACATACCCTGTTTATTCAGATCAATCTGTAATGTTATTAAATAAGTGTTAAATGTCCAGATATTTCATTTAATAACAACAATTATGTAATGTGTTATGTTGTTGTTATTAGTAGTAGTAGTATCAGGTTAGCAGTAACTTTTGATCAGGCATTAAAAACAGCTACCATTTGAAGATTTGCTATATGTTAGACGATTTTCTAACATAAAGAAACCATAATTTCAGTATTAAAGCGTAAGTCTGTTTTGACGAAGGAAACTCAGCTCAGCGGCATGTCCAAACTGTACCATAATGCATTAATCTGCTTTAGTGAAGAAATCACAAAATTGCAGTATTGTTTAATCTGTTTCTGATGAATAAATCTCAGTACAGTGTTATAGAAATTTGAGTGATGCTCCTCTTTCTACAGCATAAAGGCCTTGTAAATTATAATTAGATCAATGAAATTCATCTAAACTCTGACTGCATATATACAAGCACAGCAACCTGGTGATCAACTCTGTGTTTCACTCGCTGAGTGAAACTAAAGGTGTAATACTTCAGTATTCATGTGTGAGGCACACATAACTACACTATACACTTAATACAGCTTCAATTTATGGTAAATCGGATTGTTATTCTTTAAACAAGTGCAAGAAATGTATTGTTAAATTAGAGCTTCAGCATGGGCAGCGCCCAAGCATGAAACGCACTGGCCGTGACCGTCAGCGGCGTGCAGGGCTTCCTGTTGTTTGGTTGTTTTGTTATTCTTTAAACAAGTGCAAGAAGTTTATTGTTAAATTAGAGAAGCACTCACAGAAGTGCTTATTTAATGCAACAAGTCTTGAAGGACTGAAAGCACCACGTTTTAAAACGGTGGGCAACTTCTTCGAAATAGGCAGACACTAAACTGCTTGAATTGCACTGGCATGCATTGGTTACCATGACAACGACTTGTCACAGGAAGTGCTAACTCCACATAGCACACGTGTCACCTGGTGGCACCATATTGTGAACAAACCACCTTAAGCGGCTAAGCTAACACGACTTCGTTTCATCTTAGGCTAAGCTACCGAATAGCTTGTGAAGTAATTTGAATTTAACCTAATCCCTGGTTTCTGATTCTTCACTTTCTCTATTCTCTGTTTCCCCATCTTCAATTCTTCTCAGCTAATGTAACAATCTTAGATGTATCCGTCCTGAATGCTATTGCTCAGTTACTAGTTAATTAAATCTAAATTTAATTACATTTTAACTGTTTATCTGGAGAAGAATTATTAAGTTATTGGGGGTTTTTAATAGCATAGTGAATAACACGCTACGGAGGGCGGGACACACACATGGTATAGTCTAGGCATGGGAGCTGAACACGCAACAGCTGTGACCAACCATGGCGTGTTGCCCAACACAAATCTTACAGTTAATCACTAGTGCTACTGATTGTTCCTAATATCATATTGATTACCCTGTTTTAATAATAGCAGTCAGCTAATTTTAAACACATTTACATTTTATACCCCCTTTTGTTCCACTTTAGTTTGATGTTCTCTCTGAACCTCAAAAAGAACCATTTGTTTATTTTCAACAAGTGCTCTAATTTTATGACCCTGTTACATAAGTCATCTAGACAAATACTTGGGCATAACTATAGTCCCATGCACCAAGTAATAAGCATAATCTGAATAGGAATGCTCTACTCTTCCTTTTCCCTCCTCTACTTCACTTCCTCAGAGATCGAGCCTGTTGTGAAGCATCAGTAAGTTCTGAGTGATAACTTGACAATAAGAACAGTCTTAAGTCATCAATCAGAACTCTGCTTATGCCCCTTTCAGCAAACATATACTGACACAAACCTATCTTAGCATTCTGCCATCCACAGCTAAGATAACAACAGAATACTTCACCAGCTAACCACACCTGGCAAAACCTAGCTGTAGAATCTAGCTCCACATTCTGTTTGATCTTGCATTAGTCTCTAGCCCTTACTCTCAACACGAGTTTGCCAAAATGTTGCAGATGCTCAGTCTAACTGCCCAGATGGCAGACTAACAGGACTGGCCAGGCGTTGTGAGGAACACCCTTCTACCCAGTGTTGCCGACAACCTACTGCACCAGAGTTAAAAGCAACTGGACAACGAGGGAAGAGTACTACTGACTCATGACTCAAGCGAGAGACTACAAAGAGCTCACCGAGATCATCATCTCCCTGGCCAACAACCTCATGGGTCTGAAACAGGAGGTAAATGATCTCAAGCAACAGATCACGGCGGTATCCCACAAGGACCCGAGCAGAATGGAGTTACAGGAGGAAATCAATATACTTCAAAAGGCTGACAGCTGCTGAACAGCGAGAGCACCTGGAGAAAAGGTAGCGAAAAGACCTG
>NW_015643573.1:62807-67822 GCF_001515625.1 Sinocyclocheilus rhinocerous | reverse complement strand
GGGCTGGCCAGGCGTTGTGAGGAACACCCCTCTACCCAGGGCTGACGTCCACCTACTGAGCCGAAAGCAACTGGACACAGAGGGAAGAGTACCACAGATTCATGACTCAAGCGAGAGTTATGGCTACAAAGAGCTCACCAAGATCATCATCTTCCTGGCCAACAACCTCATGGGTCTGAAACAGGAGGTAAATGATCTCAAGCAACAGATCACGGCGGTAGCCCACAAGGACCCCAGCAGAATGGAGTTACAGGAGGAAATCAATAGACTTCAAAAGGCTCTGACAGCTGCTGAACAGCGAGAGCACCTGGAAAAGGCAGCCAGAAAGGACCTGGAAAGGAAACTTTCCCACACAAAATTAGCAAATTCTGAGCTCTTAGACAAAGTTGCCAGAATTGAGACTCTGATCCAGCAGCTGAACAACACTCAAGACGAACTTGACATGGTCCAAAGAGAATTCAGATACTCTTATAGGCTGCAAAAGGAACCACAGTGGGAGAGACACCCTACTCCCTCACTCAGCAGTGCAAACTCCCTTAGGCTTGCACAAAGCTACGAAGGCGGGAGCCAGCACTTTCTGTTTAACAACTCAGCAGACAGAACAATAATACCTCCAGCAACCACAGAGAGGAGGGTGTCCCTTCCAAGCATTCCTGCAGCAGTGCATGATGTGACCACCAGAGACCTTGACAAGCTAGACAGAAACATCCCAACATTTGCATATTTTGGTGAAGAACGGTGGCATCGTTTTAAACATTGCATGCAAGCAGACCCAGTAATCAGTCTTATGTGTTTGTCTCATAAGTTTTATTAACTTCTTATACATGCGCGTAACAGTTTCTGATCAAAATCAGATAAAACTATAGCTTGAATGTGCCTTCCTACAAGCAGTAGAAAGTTTTCAGTGCTATATGTGTTTAAATCGTACGATAAGAAACTAACCTGATTTTAGCGAAGAAATCCTAATTTCTGTTGTTAGTAGAGGGTACGCCTTTTCTGACGAAGAAATCGTGACGTAGGTATGTGGGGGCGTGTTAGAACGAGCCGTTTTAGGTAGGTGTGGCTGACTCTGAACTTTTATAAAGAATATCTCTTTGGATTTGAGACTTTAGTCTTTGCAACTTTACAGATCTTCTTTATGCACCAAGAGCTTGTAACACTCCAAAGAGAAAGGCAAATTTGAAATCGCATCATATGACCCCTTTAATGCTGAACGGTTGAAAACCAGCCGGCACATGACCAACCTTCAAAGTTGAAATATAGTTGAATAATGACAGCTGTTGTTTCAACGTTGAAAAATGTTTAATGCTAAATGGTTGAAAAAGGTTAACAAAAACACTTGTAAATCAACGTTGATAGTTTTTTTTTTACAAGATCTGTATGTTGAATCAACTTAATGTCTTCAACAGCATGCAAAAGAAATTTCTGAAAAAAAAAATTATTATTATTAAATTATTTAAGATCATTATTATTATTTTATTAGCATTTTACAGTATTTTATTAGCATTTTACAATATTTTGATCATGAAACCTATTCTAAAATCTAAAGGTATATGTTAAATATTATCATCATTAACAACAATAGAACTAAATACATTTCGCTGCGTTACCACCCTGAAACAATTCCTATTGGTTGTTTTACTTTATTGCTTTGATCATGATTGGTTAATCTGGCTGTCATCCAGGAGATGAGGCAAATGAAACTGTTCTGCACCTTTCTAAATTTGAAAATATGACCGTTATTATCGTGTTTCTGAGTGAAGGTGGCTGACTGTGAGCTGCAGCTCGTTGAAACTGCTAGGTCGGTCCCAGTTTATTTTATATTTGCCTGTTAAATTTTTATTTTGAGCGAATTTGAGTTGTGAAATGTCAACGGAGAACAAAAACTGGAATGTGAACACAAGAAGCGTCAGATGTGATCTGCGAGGTCCTGCAAACATGCGGGCAAAATTAGGTAAGAAAATCGCTATCTTTATTACCTTTCAAAAATAGTAAAGTATAACGTTACCAGAGTTTACAAATAGGTAAAGGACATGTAACCTGCAGAAGATAAATACCTGTGTGTGTGTATTTTTGTATTGCTTTATCATAGATGCTAAAGTTAGATGCTCATCTGATGTTGGTGTGTTGCTGGTAAGTTATGTGTTAATATCTGTCTTTTAGAGATTTTCCCACATTTTCCTGATGTGAATGCCATGCATTAGGTGTGTTATATTTTTAATCGTATAATAGTCTCAAAGATAACATACTCTGTTCGTGTTTTCTGAATATCATATAATCGCAAATGTCGGTACAATTTAAATGAATTAAGATGTTTAAAGCAGTGGTTCTCAAAGTATGGTACGAGTAGCACTAGTGGTACTCAGGCTCCCTCTAGTGGTACGCAGAGGAATCACTAAATTAAATATAAATTAATTATTTGAGTAAAGTTTTTTTTTTTTTTTTACATTTAAGTACAGTACAGTTATTTAGCTTTTGGTACAACACATTTTAATTGAATCATTAAGTTTTTCATTTACCTGTATGTAAGCACAGTGCAGTGCAGTGTTAATGTTCAAACTGTGTATTTACAATGTTAAAGTGGCTGACAACAATAAATATTCTTATTAGGAATAAAACTTTGTTTTACTCACCCTCGATGCATCCTAGGTGTATATGACTTTCTTCTTTCAGGCGAATCCAGTCGGAGTAATATTAAAATTGTCCTGGCTATTCCAAGCAATCATTGCAGTCAGCTGGTGTTGCAGTTGGACAGTCCACAAGTCGTCAAATAAAGCATTCATAATAAAACGTGCCTCACACGGCTCCGGGGGGTGAATAAAGGCATCCTGTAGCGAATCCATGTGTTTTTGTAAGAAAAATATCCATATTTCAAACGTAATAAACACTTCTCTCTCACTTCCAGTTTCTGTCTGTTGGGGGGGGGGATTCCCCTCATTAGAAATCACGTTCCCCCCTCAGGGGGCCCCCTCTAACACCGGGCCCTTGGAGTCGTCCTAACCTCCCCCCTTACGGCATCCCTCATTGCAGGTTCCATTCTCAAACTGTTCAACACATTTTCACTGCACAAATGTACAAATCTCTTGTAATGAGATTAGTAAAACATGTTTTCACAGAAACTATAGTTTTCCACCAAAATAAAATATCAACTGGTTTCAGTCATAAAAGTACAAGGGTTTATCTTGCAAGTGCAGAGCAAAATATGCATATTATTTTACAAAAACCTTTAAATATTATTTTATTTGGATTGTTCTTCTATAGGTTTTTAACAATACATCCATGCACAAACGCTGCAAGCTAAAGTTTGGGATTATTTTCATCTGTTTTATACATTATGTTTCCAAAATAAAACTGCTGTTTTACAATTTTGAGCATGTGGTAGTTTATTGAAGTTGATTGTAAAGCCATTGCTGCCAGTCATTTGATTTTTAACCTTTATAATGTACAGTGTTGATCTAAATGCAAACTAGGTTCTAACTGAACGTACAGTTGTGTATTCACCCATGTTGAAAGGTACAACGGTGAAACAACGTTGCGTTATCAACGTTGATTCAATTTGCAAAATCGACACCTAATTCAACGTTAATCCAACGTCTACATAACGACCTTAATTCGCCCATGATGAAGGTAAGACGGTGAAACAACGTCGTGATTTCAACGGTGAAACAACGTCACAATATCAACGTTGATCCAATTTGCAAAATCGAAACATAATCCAACGTTGATTCAGCCATGAAATGCCGGCTGGGAGTCCTGATATCTGAACCGGGAAAAGCCGCCACTGCAGCAGGTTTTGAAGAAGAGCTGATCAGACAGTGAGGGAACTCCACGTAATTTATGGACTCAAAGTTTGGAGAAACAAACTACATGATAGTGTTATCATAAATATCTATATTTTGATACCGATAGGCTACTGAAATATCTGACAAGGTTCCATTACTCATTTTCCACAGTATCTACCGAATATACACAGATACAAGCTGCGTCTCCGACATTGAGCACGTTTACATGCACACCAGTAAGCTGATAACTCACAAATATCAGCTTATTAAAATAACCAGTTTTCCCCGTTTACATGCACATCAGTAACCTGACAACGCAAGTAAGCTGCGTTTACATGACTTCATTGATAAATCAGGTTATTTCCCTGTACCCAGCAAGCAATAGCCGTCATTTCAACGTCTCGGTTAACCATAGACCCGATATAGTCCGGCTATGTGTAACCCACTTCTAGCCCAAATAACCTTGAATTTGGTTTCATGTCATTTTTTGGCAAAATAACTTGTGAGATGTATAATATTCCATCATGTAAGCCAAGTAACAGGTAGCCATGATTTAGCTAGTCGTAGCGGCTATCTGTTGCAGCCTTATAGTCAAACCTGATTCACTGTAGTTTTTGGCCAGGCAGCGCATGAGATGATTGATATCCCATCATGTTCGCAGTGTCAATAATACCTACAAAGATATAAGTGTCATTTCATGACATGGTCTAGATTTAGCTCTAAATTGGACGGGCTTACGAGTAGTCTGCTTTTAGCCCACCTGGCGAAATCGAGGCAATCTGTGGTCTAATTTTAACGGCTTGGCTATAGCCCTATACCAGTAACCAGACCAGCGATGAGCATGGTCAAAATAGAATAATGCAGTGTTTTGTGCAGTGTATGAAATCAAAATTAAAGTTTTTTGGGTGTTAGTATCAATATGTTAGTCTTAAGGTTATCTATAAGGCAGTGTGCTCCAAAACAGTGACAAAATTCGCAATTAGAAAATATAAGCATTCAAAGCTTGCAGTTCGTCACTTCCGCCAAAACTCAACAATTTTTTTGACATCACATCGTATATCAGCTTCTCATCAAACTTTCTGTCGAATCAAATGCTCTCTAGAATCCGAAGCGCCCACCCCCTACACTATAAAATAGATGCTGAAGCCGCGGCTGAAATCGGTCACTTGTCCACAGAATTAGTATTTTCTGTACAGTGAATGGCACGTAGTGCACTATATAGGGGACAGGGAA
>NW_015643573.1:58900-61854 GCF_001515625.1 Sinocyclocheilus rhinocerous | reverse complement strand
GCTGCTTGATATGTCCCGCCCTGTCTTCCTGTTTCAGTTAAAATGACATCAACACATAGAGTAACGCTGCGTGTTTCTAAGCATTTCAGGGGACCTTTAACACACTGAATGGTGATACACTATATATATATCTAATTTTTGTTTTTAGTAGGCATCCAAGCAAAAGAGAATGACTCCCTGTCACAATTAGTCTTGGGCTATGATTAGATGTCTATTAAATTTTCACTGACAGCCCAAATTCAGCCTTGTTCTAGCCTAGACCCATATTCACCATCTATTAGATGTATATATATAGTCGTTTAATAGCGGTCTAATTGATGACTAGTCTATTCTTGGGCTATGATTAGACGTCTCTTAAATTTTCACTGACATCCCAAATTTAGCCTTGTTTTAGCCTAGATGTCTGGGCTGTGTTTAGACGGCTAATAGATGTCTTTTAAACACAAAATTGCTTGCTGGGTATCCTCTCATGCAGTTATAAACGCAGCATTGTGACTGAACCACTTCTACTTCTGCTGCACGAGATGAGAACACATTTTTATAATTTTCTGAGTCATGAAAAAGTCTGCTTTTGTGATATATTTCCTTCTTTCTTTACTGCAAGATGTTTGCTCGGTCTAGATGCGCTTAAACCTGCACTAACGATGCGTTCCTGTCACGTATCACACATGCGCACTTCAATAAGCCGACAGAAAGCGGGTTATTGCGTTTACATGCCGTGCAAAATTGGAGTAAGAGGCAAAAAACTAACTGTTGCGACCGGTTTATGCTTATGCCGTTTATGACCTTACTGCGATAAAAGAAAACGGGTTACCGCGTTTACATGACCAAGTGCGTTTTCGGCTTATTAAGCACAATCGGCTTAAGAACGTGCATGTAAATGCGCTGAGTAATTTTGACACGCAACCCCAGCAAGCAATAGCCGTCATTTCAATGTCTCAGTTAACCGACTTAGCCTGTGCGTAGCCACGATTTAGCTCGTAGTCAGAGCGGCTATCTGTAGCCCATAGTCAAACCTGATTCACTGTAGTTTTTGGCCAGACAGTGCATGAGATGGTTGATATCCCATCATGTTTGCAGTGTCAATAATATCTACAAAGATATAAGTGTCATTTCATGACATGGTCTATATGTAGCCACGATTTAGCTCTAAATTGGACGGGCTACGTGTAGTCTGCTTTTAGCCCACTTGTCGAAATCGAGGCAATCTGTGGTCTAATTTTAACGGCTTGGCTATAGCCCTATACCAGTAACCAGACCAGCGATGAGCATGGCCAAAATAGCCTTAAAATTGTTTACATGTAATTTTCGCCCACGCAGCTTCTTATCAAATGCAAGTAAACTTTTGAAACATTTAAATTAGCATTATTTTATATTTTATTTAATTATTTTACAGCATTATTAAATATAGCATTATTTATTATGTCAAAAATAATGCTAATTTAAATGTTTCAAAAGTTTACTTGCATTTGATAATATGATGTGCATCCCACAAGCTGTTAAATGTTACATTCATACACATTATTATTGATATTCCGCTGTCTTTCAAATAAAAATGCAATTACAATTCCCAACCGCTAGATGGCAATTGTAGCCCTACTGAGACATGACTACTGGCAACGCGAGACATGAGAGTTAGTAGAGATCAGTGTTGTGTTTTGAATTTTGTTTTTACACGAGAGTAGGTATGGGCGATACCTCTTATTTTATTTTCGATCCGATCCGATATTTTCAAGCCCAGTATCGTCGATATTGATACCGATACCGATACCGATACCTATAAACTAAATTGATCTTTTACGTTATTAAAAGAATAAAATCAGTAATTATACTCACTTAATATTAGATTTTAAAGCCACATTTTTTTGTTTTTTTTTCATAGGCCTTTTTTGTTTACACTGTCAGAAATAAAATATCCTATAATTATATTTTAGCCCTTTACTGGGGCAGTAACCTCAAAGGTGCAACTATACCCCTAAAAGGGAGCATATTAGTACCATACAAGTATGCATGCTTTAAGGGTAGATAAGTTACAAAGGTGCACCTTTGAGGATACCTCATGAAAAATAAACATGGTGTTACATAAGTAGCCTACTAAAATGTATTATTATTATTATTATTATCACCATGGTAAATTTGTGGTAACTGCAGTTTTACTACAATTACTGTGGTAAACTGTGGTTACTGTAATAAAACCATGGTTAATTTTTGTAAAAGGCTGCCAGGCTGTTGTACCCCTAAAGGTGAAACTTTAGCATATTTGTTTCTGACAGATTTATTAACAGCAATTACAGAACAGAACACAATCTATTTGAACTTTTAACAACCAGTTTAAATAAATTTACTTGCACAAACTAGCCAATTTAAAATAAATATTACATGTACACAAAAGTTTGGGGTCAGTAAGATTTTGTAATTTTTTTAAAGTCTCGTGCTCACCAAGACTGCACTTATTTGAAAAAACAAAACAAAACAAAAAAACAGTAAAAGCAGCAATATTGTGAAATATTACAATTAATTATATTGTCTATTATATTTTCACTGACAGCCCAAATTCAGCCTTGTTTTAACCTAGACCCATATTCACTGTCTATTAGACGTATCCTATTACTTGTTTCGCTTCTGTTTCAGTTTTTATAACCATTTCTTACTATGTGTAAGTAAGTTGTTGTTTTTTAGCATGTGTGTTTGGCAGTGTTATTTTTTAGGATTACTGATAAACTACTGTCATTTGATTTGTATTATTTGTATTTGTTATTCATTTTAATTTTAGTTACATTATGTCTGAATTTATGATGTCTATATAGGTCTTTTATTAAGTTTTTAGTTTTATTTAATTTGAGTTATTTTAATACTTCAATAAACTAAATGGAAATTAAATAATATATATATTGAATATATAAATGTGTATGTATATATATATATATATATATATATATATATATATATATATG
>NW_015643573.1:55988-58794 GCF_001515625.1 Sinocyclocheilus rhinocerous | reverse complement strand
CGCCTCCTGTCAATTACAGAGTCTGATTATCCGCGCGGGATTGCAGGTATTCCGCATAATTTTAGTCATTCCCGCTCAAATGTGGCGAGCGCTTTATTGTAACATGAGAACACAGTCATGTAAATGCAGAAAACTGGATGCGAGCTCTCAAATAGGCCTAACTTATACAAATGAACTGCCTGTCCTCTCACTACGATATTGCATGTGCACACTCAGACTGTGTGCAATCGCGATCTCTCCATGCTAGAAATTATTCCTCTTTGCGCCTGGATAAAACTTTGTCAAAAGTTATCAACCATTCAGAATAGATCCACGCCTGACCGATGAAAATGCTACTGGAAATTTTATTGGCTGTAAGTGAAATGCATCAGAAAGTCTTTCAACTATCAAAAATGGAACTTTAATTTCTTTACAATGTAAGTATGCTAGAAATGTTTCGGAATGGGATATTTGTATGATTTTTACATATAAATATCCTAGTCTGTCTAACTGCATTACTACATTGTACAGACATTACAGGTCAAAGGCCAAAAACCATCTGATGTTTCATTTATCTAAATAAACAATATATATGGCTCTTAAAACATTGCCTATAAAAATTCAGTGTTGAATACCTCAACTGAATTGAGGTCATTTGTTTTATAATTTTTAATTTTATTACTGACTTTGCGCTTGTCTTTTTTTTGTAAATTCAATTCAGTTTGAAATCAAATTTTAAATCATGCTTCCTTGTTCTGTAAGCTTTTGCAACAAAGTTACCCTATTTTAAAGACACAAATACACAGAATGAGCAAACGTTTAAGATTGAGAGTTTTGTAATGGTAATTGATCAGTGTTTATATGTATGTAAATAAAAGCCTATATTAAAATCTGTTTATCATATAAAGCAAACTTGTCTTTTTAGAAGACTTGGGTTAAACCACTTAAAGCTTGAAATAATGATTTCTTTGACAAAAAATGGATGGGCAAAAATATTCTGAACATTAAAATATCTATATGGCAGTATACACTATACAGTAGTTTTGCCAATGGTATTGAAAATGATTGAAGTCGTCATGAAATCAAAAATGATCCTTCTTACTTTTTTAGTGCACATTACTAGTATTGTGATGAACAATTAAGTCAATACACCGGGGAAAAAAATGTAGGCCGTCATAATCTTTAATCAAAAACTGAAAATGTGTTTCCGCTTTGGAATGGCGTTCTCGCTCTGATGACGTCAGTTTGACGGCTTAGGGAGAATCCTCTTGTTAAGTCATGACGTAAGGACTGCTGTTTCCGGGTCCAAGCCTCTGCTCATTTAACTTGAGAATACTATCTCAACAGCCATTTATGCTGTGCACACTACAGTCTCCGTGCTCACAGTGTTTCAGACACTAATATTTTAGCTGAATCACTGTCTGGCAATCTGTGATTTCAGTATGGAGATAAAGGTTAGGGTTATAATTTTTCATTATTACATGACATTGTGGGTGTATATTAGCACAGTTTGTTGTTTTCTTGGGGCGTCTGGCAGAGCGTTAGGACCCAGAAGCAGTGAAGCATGATGTCAGATGTAACAAGCAGATATTCTTCACCACTCCTATCCAACCGTGAATCTGCTTATGAGCAAGAGATTTTGTAAAAGAGCATAATAGGACCCCTTTAAGTACAAATTTTCAGTACACTTTCCACCACTGGTTGCATGGGACGTCATGACTGAGCACACCTCATCTGACCAAATGTGAATTTCCTATGCATGCTCACAGCACAGATCAATCGCTGCTCCGCTTGGGCTGTGATGTGAGCTTGCATTAGTCTCCCAGCAACACGTGACCCCAGAAGTGTGAGCGGACTCTTCCGGGTTAATCTGATAACAGCACCCACTTCACAGACCTTTGTGTAAACAAACAACTGCATGTAGCCAAAGCTAACTCTCCAGCAGCCCTAAACGCATACAAGTTAAAGCCCTCTACATCAACTGATAGCTGTTAGTACTAAGCCAACACTTAGACATTTGCGAGTCTAGAGTGTAACATTTAAACCAAAGACTACAGACTTTGGGACCTTTTAGACTAAGGGACTTTGATTTGAACTAGGGATGGGAGAGACAAAGCTTCTCGAGGCTTTGAGTCAAATCAATCAATTGTGCCACAAATGATTCACTGGTTCGAAGCGCTCTGTGCTGATAACCCCTGCTGGTCAGAACAGTGTAAGTGCAGTGAAAACTCAACTCAACGAAACACCTTACCAAACCAATAGCCAATGTTTTATTTAAGGTGTAATCAATTAAAGGCAATCAACGATCCCTAATACCCTAGAATATTAAGGGTCTTTTAATACATTATATTTCAGTAAACTTAAAGACCAATAGGAGACTTTTAAATATGCCTCCTCCCTTTATTAAATGAGTCACTAAATGTGTACAAATTTATAAAATTGATACGAGATCACATACAAATCATAGACACTGGTTCATGAGACCTAGCATCGAACCATTAAAATTTCAAATAAATTTGAAACAGCTATGATGTGTAAAGAAGCCTCGTTTACTGAAATCACATGACTTTAGCAGTTTGATGCATGCTCCGAATCATGGATTCGAGGAAAATAAAAAGATTGACCGAGGTTCCGAAGCTCTACAAAGCATGTGTCAAAGACCCCCATCACTAGTTTAAACAATTTCTTTCTCTCTCTCCCTCTCTCTCTCGACCCCCTCACTCTTGGTTTCACTCTCCGTCAAAACCGATATACTTGGGTTTTATCTGTGTTGGCTAGAATTCGATTTTAGTCTACCACTATTTTATCTCATGTAATTCATATATGT
>NW_015643573.1:54270-55867 GCF_001515625.1 Sinocyclocheilus rhinocerous | reverse complement strand
GTCCTTATACACCTTTCGTTTTAGTTTCCTATAGCTATAAGGACACTCTACTTTTACTCTTCATTTTGACTTTATTCCTCTGTTCTATCTCATTAATTTACCTTTGTTTCAGGCTGAATATCCCTATTCAGCTAAGCTGAATTTAATTACATTTGGAATTTAATTAAATCAGTCTGTTTATTTACCTCTCGTTTAGTCTTCTAGAGCTATAAGGGCATTCTACCTAGACTTTTACTTTATTTTAGTTATTTTACCATCACCATCTTCCCTCTTTGTATAGGATTACAGTAGTTCTAGCAACTGTTGTTTCCTTAATTAGTTATACAGGTTATTAGTAGCCTAATCCCTGTTTCCTCTCTACTTCTCCTCACTCCTCAGGGACAGGCCTAATACATTGAAGTGCAGTTACTGTTCAACACAATGTAGGCCCCCAGATAGAACTAGACAATTCCCATTGTTTCTTTTTCTTTCTTCTTTTTTTTTGACGAGGTATTTGGTGGGTCCCTGCTAGTCTAGCTAACAGTCTAACCCTAGGTTTATGACCCAGCAGAGCACTGTGATGGACATCCTTCAGCCCAAAGCAGCCAACGACCTGCAGAGAAAGGAACAGCGAGACTGCGACACAAATGGACACCTGACACCCAGCATGAACCACCAGCATCTGACCAGCATCATCCTCTCCTTGGCCCACACCCTCAAGGGCCTCAGACGGGGGGATAAATGAACTGAACCTGCAAGTCACAGAGTTCTACAGAGAACTGACACCTGCTCGACGAGAGAAAGCACAGAACGGATGCAAAGAACCTCACAGAATGGTGCAACAGAAGGAAATCACCAGTCTTCTGGAGGCACTAACAGCTGCTGAACACAGAGAGCAGCTTGGAAAAGCCACCAGACAGGACTTGGAAAGAGAACTGTTTCACACAAAGTCACTGTTTAAAACAGCGTATGTGGAACTTAATGAGAGAGACACCAGAGCATCATCCTCTCCTCGGCCCACACCCTCAAGGGCCTCAGACAGGAGGTAAATGAGCTGAAACTGCAAGTCACAGAGTTCTACAGAGAACTGACACCTGCTCAACGAGTGAAAGCACAGAACAGATGCAAGGAACCTTACAGAATGGCTCAACAGAAGGATATCACCAGTCTTCAGGAGGCTCTAACAGCTGCTGGACACCGAGAGCAGCTTGAAAAAGTCACCAGACAGGACTTGGAAAAAGAACTGTTTCACACAAAATCACTGTTAAAAACAGTGTATGTGGAACTTAATGAGAGAAACACTAGAGTTAAGGCCTTAGAAGGTCATCTGCATGCAGCCAGAGCTGAAGTCCAAACCCTGACTCAGCAATTCTGCAACATTAAAGAGGAGCTTGACATGGTCCAGAAAGAACTGAAACAGTCCTACAGACTGTGCATGGACTCAAGTAAAAGTCACCCTGCTGCACGTCACACTGCCAGCAGTGTAAACCTCCTCACCCCTGTACACAGATACAAGTGGGGGAGCCAAAGCCTTCTGATTGACACTTTACAAGTCAGTTTCCTGGAAACCTCTGCAGCCGCAGAAGGAAAAGGATCAATTCAGACAAACTCTGAAATG
>NW_015643573.1:50949-53419 GCF_001515625.1 Sinocyclocheilus rhinocerous | reverse complement strand
ACAAGCCATCATAAAGCATTTCTCAGACCCAGAGTCTGAACATGGACTGATCGCTGCCCTAGACACCAAACAGGGCCAGCATGAAACTCCCCATGCTTACTACCACAGACTTCGACGAGCTTACTTTGGAGTTCGCAATTACCCTGGAATGGAGGAGGACACCAGCTTCAAGAGCCTTTTCCTCCGAAACCTCCATCCTATTGTAAGTCACCATTTAGGCATTATGGCCTGCCTCACAATGCTTATTCAACAACTGCGTGACCTGAGACAGAAGGCCTTTAACAAGCACAAGGCCTCCACTAAAGGTGTTTGTAAGACCCCACTGATTCTGAACTTCACAACCCAGAATCCAAAGCGGGCACCAGAAGGCACCCAGCATTGCCACAATGCAAAACCCTTCTACAGAAACCCACTAGCCAGCGGAGGACAGAGCCATCGCCATGGCAACAGACCCAAGTCCCAGACCAACCACTGGCAGAAACCATGGAAAAGGCCATCCTCATCCTGCGAGCACCACAGTATGTCCAACGACAGTCCCCCACAACATCCTCCTCCACACCCTTCACACAGGTGCCAAAAGGATGCTGCACAAGGACAGCTGGACACGCCTTCTTCTGAGTTACAGGAGCTACTGACACTAGCAAAAGAGCTCCTTGAACTAAACTCAACTGAGGAGTACTGGGAAGGACAAACTTCTGACTCCTTGCCTGACGCAACACAGCATCAGACCCATCCAAGGGAGGAGCATCCCTTAAAACCAGTCGACACCCCAGAAGCAGCCAGACAACGTTGGATGGAGCAACGGGCCCACATGCCCAACAGCGAAACCTCTACCAACTCAACTCAGGCAAGCTCAAGTCGGTGCCGCTACAAGAGCAAAGCGACACTGCAAACATCAGATTTCTAGTGACGTTCGAGCTACACAGAGGGCTAACAACCACCTGCTGCCCTCCTGGCACCATCACTAGGTCAGTCTGAAACTCTCTTCCCACTACAAAATCTCCATAACAATTCGCTGTGACCCCAGTGAGAGTCCAACCCAGCTGTTCCAAACCGCAGGTACCACAGATAGCTTACTGGCTAACAACACCCAAAACAACCATCTTACTCAGACCAACTGCTGCATAAGCTCGAGGACCCGCACCTTGCTACAGCTTACATCACCACAGCACACCTCCTGAGAGCATCCACCATGGCACCACAACCACTCCTGGAGGCAACCAACAGCCCGAGAGCCACCACTGTCTCCCAGCCATGAGTGACAGGTGCGTGTCTGATTGTTCTGCACCTTTGATGTCGCTCGCTGTTGTCTGTTGGACGGACAACAACATTCGAAAGGGGGGAATTATGTAGCATTTGGATCAATCAGACACACAATTTTTCATTAGATTTAACTAATCAATTATTCATTAGATTAACAAATAATCACAGACCCCTCACCCAATAAACATACTGGGTGCCAGCATGTCTGTGAATGATCCCAGGCCCCTGGTTACCATGGCAACCAGGACACCTCAGCCAGATCAGATAAACTTTTACGACCTAAAAGTATGTAGAGAGAATCTTCCTCCTACTCAGTTCTCTCTGAAACAGACACATACTGCTATAGGAAATGACTTCTTACATTAATTCATAGACAAATCTTTCTATGACTTTCCTATCATGCATATCCCCAGGTCTTTGTGTATGATTACTACCTCCTTGTATATGGTCTAGTGTATTGTATACTGTTTTAATGCATGCTTATGACAGATCACTAGTTAATGTAAACTCACCTATACCATGTTTGGCCTCTATGAATTCGTCTTCGGATGATCTAATTGGGAGTGTATATAATATGTGGATACCTTTGCAACATATTAGTGTTCTAAGAATCTTTAATAGTTTGCATATCAACATCCAATCCAGTTCCATATGCAAATTACCATGCTAGAGACAAAGAGTCGTAAAATTTCCATTCCATACCATTCCTCATTGGCTCACTCAAATCCCAGAGGTGTGACCTCGATAGAAGATAAAGGCCTCGCATCAGTGACCCGCCTTCAGTCTGCGGTCCTGTTAGTTTCTGAGAAGATGAGGATGTGAGCCAGAACTATTCCTCAAGAACCCAACCTAAGCTTGTGCCAGGCTTCGGCCTAGTCTAAGATCCTCTGACTCAAACTGGTTCTTTTTCATCAACCAACTTCAGCAAAGATCAACTTGAGCCTTCAGATTGCATCAGGACTCTCTTTCAGACAGACAAGACGTGCAAGTATCAAATCTTATTAATTCTTAATAAGATATAATAATATTCAAAGTCTTATTAATTGATACATTAAGTATCAGTTGCACTTTTTACAAAGGTGTGTTTGAACTAAGAAACTGATGTTCCCTTCAGGCTGTAGATCTGCTGATTATCAAATGGTACCATAGCTCCATGCTTTATTTCTCTCCTCTTTACTGTTTAAGCTTTAACCCTTTTCCTATACCA
>NW_015643573.1:39201-48493 GCF_001515625.1 Sinocyclocheilus rhinocerous | reverse complement strand
ATAATAATATTCAAAGTCTTATTAATTGATACATTAAGTATCAGTTGCACTTTTTACAAAGGTGTGTTTGAACTAAGAAACTGATTTTTCTGTCAGGTTGTTGATCTGCTGAATATAAAATTGTACCATAGCTTCGTGTCTTTATTTCTCTTCTCTTTACTGCTTAAGCTTGAACCCCTTTTCACTTACAGCGGATCTAAATATTTATAATTAATCATAACTAGTTATGATTGATTATTCATATTTCCCCTTTGAGCTGATTCGCTACAGTAATATATAAAACCATTTACTTATATGGATAAAATTATCTGTCTTTTATCATATTTACCCACGGTTATAATTTGTGCTGGTCAATTATGAGCAATAGATAAAATCAAACTGCTAGCAAAAACTTGAGAGAATGGACTGCACGGTTACTTCCTGGTTTTAGAGAAGCCAGCTCAGTCATTTCCGGTCAACTGTCAAAATCAGCTGTGCTATTAGGTGAGCGGCCTTTCTCTACTTAATTCATTCAGAATTTGAAGAAAAGTTTTGTTTGTCTAAGAGGACCATACTGTATACTATATATTTCCGTACTATTTCAGGAATGACAAACGTGAAAAAAATTAAACATGTAAAAAATTACGCGAGTGAATCCGCTAAATTGTTCCGCAAGTCATTGCTATAATTGACAGTGCTACAACTGTAGCAATGGATGGAACAAACTATCTGACAGGCCGATGTCAAAAATAAACCTGTGCATTAAGTGATTCAGACTAATTTCAGAGTAACAAAACTACAGCAGCAAGTCTGTATTGGCTGAATGTATTTAGCAGCTTCTACAGTTAAAGATACAACTTTAAATATTGTAGTTTTTAAATTAAATCTAAAAATATTTCAAAATATTTAATGCATTATTATTTAATTGTTAAACCATTCATAATTAACTTGTTTAATTTGTAGTTAACTAAGTATTTAAATAATTAACCTTCTAGGCTGTTGGTGTCTGGGCTTATTTAATTTTTAAATAACATGAGACTTTGTGACTTCCTGTACTTGCTATACTTTATACTTCAGTACAGTTAAAGTACTTCTTCATGAATGAAAAGTGAATCTTTAAAGTGAATTTTATTGCACAACTGTAACTAATCTCATTCCAACCAGGCAACCAAAGTTGGCAACCCAGTGTACATATTCAGTTATATTAATGAATATGAAGGTAAGTTATTGATTATCAAGAATACCATTATGAGGTCGTTTACGATATAGCATCGCTAGCAGTGTTGCCAACTGCTTTCAGTTGAAAGTAGCTAAAACTGGTAGCTAAATGTCACTAGATGACATCATAATGGCAAATTCACTGATCTATATAATGATGAATATAGATCAGTGGGCATCTGAAACATGTAAGTTGTGTCACCATTACATGGCCACTAGCTCTAATGTTAACCTAGAAAAATGTGTGCTATTCAAGTGTTTGTGCGGAGTGTGGAAGCTGAATTGGCTAGGTGCACAAGATGGCGTCGGTGTGTTTTGGCGACGCAAGTGTGGGCATGCTTACTATTAAAAGATCGGTGTTTTTATTTCCTAGTGTGTTTTTAATAATATTTATCTGTTTTGTGAAAATGAGCATCTGTTGCATAAATCATTATCTGTCTGGAGTCTATAAGCAGTGCATACAGTGTATTTTTTATGAAATGTTTGCATTAACAAATAAAACAAATGTTTCAATTAGTCATAATTAATTTTATCTTTTTACAGCTCGTGTTTTCATCTAAAAATATGTTTGATGCAAAGATGGCTCTCTGCACTGGCGTTTAGCAAAACTGGAAATGTCTATGCCCACACTCGCTAGACCAGAAATCCAAGATGGCGGTTAACTGCATGACAGTTAACTTGGACGATCATTCGCATTTAACTTAAAATACTCTGTCATTTTTGCTCATACAGAGTAATACATCTTTCGAATTTGTAAAAGGTTTACTTTCATTTGTGTGCACTCACAATCACAACAACGTTGTGCTTTCGTAAAATAATGAAAGCAAGCAGGGTGCGCTTTCTGCCATCTAGGTCTCTCTGAACTTGAGTACGTCAAAAAAAAATAAAAAATAAATCACCGAAACCCTGTGCTTGCCTCACAGACATGAAATATATATATATATATATAGAGAGAGAGAGAGAGAGAGAAAGCGAAATGTCTTCTTTTAAATGAACCAATTTAAATGTAAAACAAATATTTTCAGATTATGTAATCTAAATGAAACATGCACGGCCACTGTGGAGATGACGAGTCAGTGTCGTCGACTTCATCACTGCAGCCTAAAATACAGAAAACACTAGTTTATCAATTACTTATTATAATGTTAAGGCAGTCTTCTTGCTGTTTTTTCCCTAATGCATTCATAATCATTACTTCTGCGGTGCACAGTGGCAAGATTTATGCCTGCGCTTGAGCGCTGATAGGCTATAGGCAATTAAAGACTCATTATTATGAATTATATGGTTTATTAATATAAATGTGTGATTAGTCAACTAATTGCTAAAAATGAACGACTACTAGTCGACTAGAAAAATCTTTAGTCGAGGGCAACCCTTACATTCTTCAAAATATCTTCTTTTGTGTTCCACAGATGAAAAAAATCTATTGAAACTGTCAACTGTCCAATTGTTGCTAGGCTGCAGCTGCTGTACAAAGGTGCCCCATGTGTCTGACTTGTCTACCAAAAGAGTTTGTCAGACCAATCTGTGCATCACTCACTCTCAGAGGGTGGGAATGGGGGAGAAAAACATAAAAGATTATTCCCTCATGACCATGATCGTCTGATGGATTAAAGTGCTTGAAAATCAAAATTGACCAATGCCTGCCTACTGGTTTAACATACACACACAAAAAAAAACATTGAACCATATAGCCTCTCCAGCCATGAGTTTGCCAATAGCATAACTTTTGATTTGTAGGCATTTTTCAAACTTTGACAGTGAGCAAGCCAGGCATGGACCATTTGTCATTAATGAGTAATGACTATGTTACACATGCTGTTTGATTTAACTGAATGTGTATGCGTGTGTGAGAGAGATAGGGTGTATGCAGTTTAAGAGAATGAGTAGTGTTTCTAAAAGTGTGTCCCCCCCCCCCCCCCCAAGGGTAGTAATACCAGTAAATTTTGACTTTGTGGAGACATTTTTCCCCATGAGGAAACAAGCTTTTAACTCATACATAATTCTTTTCTTTTTCTTTTATCTAAAACTGCAGAATGTTTTGAGTGAGGGTTAGGTTTGGGGTAGGGTTAGGGTAAATACAGTTTGTACAGTATAAAAATAAAGACAATGAGAGCTTGAGCAGATGAAGCTACAATGTCTACCATTCCACGATAGGCCAGTTGCTGTGTGTGGACCAATGAGATCGCAGAGAGCTCACAATTGAGTGTAAATACTGACACACACTCTCACTCGCTTTCTCTGATGCACACACACAGTTGATATTCTAAGGGAGTGTGGGGATAAGCTAGTGGCTGTCCAAAAGGTCTTCCCCCACTCGGTTCATGAATAAACGAGGGGTGTGCGGTCAACAATGGAGCCACACAAAAGAGGCCTTAGCAGGCAGCTGCAGCACGAGGTCTTAATTATTAGGGAGCAGGCTGGCAGTGGAAAACACCTGGCTTGCTTAGGGACTACAGCGGCTCTCCCTTCTTTGTTTATTTGACTGGGGGGATAAGGGTCTGGTTCAGATACAAACAATGGGCTGAATTATGTTAAAAGCATTGCGTGTGTCTTAAAAAAAGGGCTGGGTGAAAGGGAGGATGAGGGTGCTTGTGTGTGTGAGAGAGGGCAAAGGGTTAGATGGGTAGTTGTGTGGATGGAGGGGGGCCGGATCCAGAAATCTACACACAACAAGTCTGTAGGGGAAAAAAAGACGCCTTTATTGTTGTGCCACACTTCCACAAAATGGTGTTGTAGCGAGGACAGATAAAACAAGAGGCCAAGTCTTAAGATCTAGGTTGCTGTCATTTTAGGTTATGAAAGTCTTGTGATTTCATAAAATCAATGCACAGAAACAATACCAAGTATCTTTGCCTGACTCCAAACCTGATGAACCTAACCTTTATCAATGTACACTTAACCAAACAAACTCTATCTCAGAGCAAGAGAAGTCCAACTGGCTTTTAGCCCCAGTTAACAGCTCTTCAAATATCTTAAGATCAATGTTTTAGCATAGGCCTAAACATTCACAAGCCTAAAAACAGCTAAGAGAGACTAAAAATTCAGTTTTGTGGAGTAAAACGTCACGTATGACAGCATTCTCTTATATGAATTTGAGGGTTTTTGTTGCTGTTAGGCTACGCTAATAAAGAAACAGAAAATAGTTTTTATGCAGTTTAGATTATGTGACGCTTAGATGAAGTGTAGATAATGAAAAACAAATAAAAAAAAAAACGAAAAGTTAATTTTCACGACTGGGGCTAAAATGAAGACCCTGAAAACATCAGATACATGTACATTTTCTATTTAGCAGGTGAATTTCACAGTGTCAAAAGTATGAGAAAGCATGTCAGAACGTCAGGCACTTTTATGAGAAAGCCACAGGACAAACTGCTGTGGGACTTTAATGTGGGTCAGTGGCGGTGTCAGGTGCTGACAGAATGCTTGTGCTGTTAAATTGAGAGATTAAAGAGCTGATTATGTGCAAATATTATGAATCAAAAGTCATGCACATATTTCCATTTCAGAAAACAATTTGTCTTGTCACTGTTATTTGTTATTTGTCTCAATACTTCAAAGACACAGAGAAAGAAAGCAAGAACATGATTTAACCAGACAGAGTGCAAAAAGAAGGAACAAAATCAATTTGACTAAATTAATATTTGTTGATAGACATCAAATTTACACAACAAAAAAAAACACATTTATTTGAAATTATTTTAAAGTTCACTTTTTAACGTAATGTTCCCTCTGTTTGTTTTTCTGTCTTAGCAAAACCTCTCTGTTTGGCAGACAGTTCATCTACCTGAGCAAAAACATCCTTTATACAGTACCTGACCTGTACATTGTACACACAAAAGTGGTTATCATGCAGTTGCAGCTTGTAATTTTAAGGTGCTGTGTCTAATTTATTTGACCTTTGACATAACTTAATAATATAATATATAATAAAAAGCAAATTGATTAAATTAAATGACCGTGACGACAATTGTTGTCTACAGAGAGCATAAACCCATCAAAATTAAATGTTAATCTACTGCATATTAATCTACGAGATTGTCTATATCAGGGGTGTATAATATAAAAAGAAACAAATTCAAGCATTTAAACTTTATTCGATTAAATAATTTCAAGCTGATCGCTCTGTTCTGATCATTCTCTTTCTATGAAACCCGTAAACCGCATTCACCGCTTCTAACTCTACAATGACAATAGCTTTATAGCGGCTGACCTGAACACTGCAAATATTGCTTATTCACTAGAATACAACTAAATCCCACACCTTTAGCATCTGCCTTTTTTCCACAGGGGCGCATCACATGTAGGCGTGGAGATTAGTGCTTACAGTATTGTTTGTCTTGTATGTCTGTTAAATCCACAAAAACTAAAAAAATCAGTAAGAAGGCTAAAAACAGATTTAAGAATCTATTCGGGACATTCATGTAATGAATAATTTAGTTATAAAGGCAGAATTATGACTGTCTCATGCTGAATCCGTGAGAGGTGGCAGCTCTGTATCTATTTATATATTTTTTATTAATATTTTAATATATTATTAATATCTTAATATATTATTATATCTTATACACTGTAGTGAATTTTGCTTTCGCCAACCTAGGGAGGCGAAATAGTGTGGTGATGGATACTCGCGTCACCAATGACGTTATGATATTTGGATCACGTGTCCCTTAAGGTGTGGTTATGGGTACATCACATAAGAAAGATTGGTAGGATCTCTAACTTGTAGAACCTCTTTCTGTATCATCAACACAAGGAAGACACAAGTGTAATAAAATAGATTTTATTAACAAAAGATAGACAAGAGTAATCAACAACTACTAAATGAATACCATAAATGAAATAGGTATTTGTTATCAACTGCAATCAGCTATATAATATCTAATGTAAATGAGAAAATCATATACTGATAATATACATCAATGCCAACGTCTCTGGAAGAGGTTTGGATAAGTGACAGTTACGATCTCTGTGGTCGAGTGAGCAGTCCGATGGCGGTGACTTCATCCACTGGTTGTGCTGGTAACAATGCAGTGGGGAAAGGAGCAGGAATCCGTTTTGACAGCCTTGAACACGAAGCGCTGGAGGATGCTGATCTCCTGGAGCACCAAAGGGTCCTAGAATCTGGAACACGCAGATGTGGCCCTGGAGTAGGTGCAGAAGGTCCTTAGCCTGGAACACACAAGCAAAGGTACCTTGGAGGGAAGGTTTGCTCGCCGGAGCTTAACCTTGTTGCAGATGTCTGTGTGTCTTCTGCCTCTCTGGGCTAGAGACTCAGAACTTGGTCGATCCGCTTTGTCTCTCTAGGATGGAGACTCAGGATGTGCTGCATCTGTTGTTGTCTTGCGGGACGAAGACTCTGAATGAAGTCTGAACGGAGATTATCTCTTTCCTCGCAGGCTGGAGGCTCAGAACGTGGTCATGTCTGTTGCTGCCTCGAAGCTGGAGACTCAGGACTAGGTGTCTGTTATTGCCTCTTCCCTCACGGACCAGAGGCTCTGAACGTTGGTGATCTGTTGCAGTCCTTTCCTTGACAGGGCTCAGACTCAGAACGGAGGTTGATCTGCTATTGTCTCACCCTTGCAGGCAGGAGACTCAGAATGGTTTGTTTCTGTTGCTGTCTTCCTGGTAACAGGACTCAGACTCAGTACAGTGTATCTTTTAATGTCTTTTCCATTCCAGTACTCAGACTCAGAACTTGCTCTGTTAGTGTCTTTTCCCTGACAGACTCAGAACTTGTAGATGTTATTGTCTCTCCCTTTCGGGACACAAACTCAGTACTGGTTTATTTGTTAGTGTCTCACCCTTGCAGGCCGGAGACTCAGATTAAGGAGTGTCTTTTGGGAAAGTACCTTTATCCCTTTCAGATGAGGAGGAGATTGCAATCTGGCGCTTCTCCATTTCAATTCAATTCAATTCAATTCATTGATCTGCTATTGTCTCACCCTTGCAGGCAGGAGACTCAGAATGGTTTGTTTCTGTTGCTGTCTTCCTGGTAACAGGACTCAGACTCAGTACAGTGTATCTTTTAATGTCTTTTCCATTCTCCAAAAGAGTTTATTAGGTCAGTAAACGCAAGTCCTAATGCATCATTATTATTATCAACGTGAATGTTAAAATCTCCGACAATTAGCGCTTTATCAACAGTAACCAATAGTTCTGAGAGGAAATCTGCAAGTTCTTTTAGGAAATCTGTATACGGCCCTGGCGATCTATACACAGTAGCCAGAGCAAGAGATACGATTTCTTTCGCATATCTGACAGTGTAACATTAAGCAGAAGTATTTAGAATGAGTTAAACCTGCATCCTGTCTTCTACAGTAACATTGAGAATATCATTATATATTGTTGCAACACCGCCGCCACGACCAGTCTGACGGGGCTCATGCTTATAACAGTAGCTTGGTGGAGTAGACTCATTTCGACCAATATAATCATTAGGTTTTAGCCAGGTTTCCGTTCAAGCAGAGTACATCAAAACGATTGTCTGTGATTATTTCATTTACAATAACTGCTTTGGGTGAGAGTGATCTAATGTTTAGGAGCCCAAACTTTAAAAATTGCTTTTGTTCATTTATTTTACATTTTTCTGGTTTAATCACGATCAGATTTTTTTCTAGATCCTGCATTAAATTTATATTTTGACCTCACTATTCAGGGAACAGAGACAGTCTTTATAGATTGGACAGCGCAATTACTTCTATCATTTAAGCGGGTAGAACAAAAGCAGTTATTTGAGAATTGGCTTACTAGTCATATGGAGCGCAGCGTCCTGGAGAGGTTGTCCGACAGGAGTTCCGCTCTGACTCTGCTAGGGTGCAGGCCATCAGCACGAAAAAGCCTAGGACGCTCCCAGAAAAGATTCCAATTATTAACAAAGAGCAGTTTCTGTTCTTTACACCATGACAATAACCATTCATTTAAAGCAAAAAGTCTACTGAACCTTTCGTGTCCTCATCGATACGTGGGAAGCAGTCCTGACACGATGATCGTCGTCGCGGGCGATGTGCTGTGCACCGTCTCGATCAGGCTCCTGAAGTCCCTCTTCAGTGTCTCCGTCTGCAGCAGCTTGGTGTCGTTAACCCCCACATGAAGCACGACCACTCCGGGGCTCTCGTCGCCCTTCAGGATCGCGGGTATCCACGCAGAAATATCGAGAACACGAGCACCAGGGAAACAGTGGGTGTGCACCAAATGCAGCTCGAACGTGTCCTCACCTGCACTCAAAGGTAGACACACATCCGCCATTAAAGCAAGTAACAGTGAGTAAAACAATGGTAATGTGTGTGAATAGAGTATTTGTAATGTAAGCGAGGTTAGCGGCAACCACGCTGGCGATGCTAGCGGGCTATTTGCTAATAGCGGACTCGGGAAATCAAAATAAAACTAGTGATAACAAGGCACTCTGATTGTTTTTGTTGTAGAATACGATAGGGGATATATTCACACATTATATCAACGAAAATTATGGTGTATAAAATTAATTTTAAGATAAAAAAATAGACGATAAAGAATTAATTTGACGGAGCTCAAACTCAAAGCACACGGCAGCAACAAACAGGAAGTGATACTAATACTTCCCTGGCTGGATACTAATCCATTTCCAGGCTGTGATTGGCTGTTCTGTGTGACTTATGTGTGGCCCACCCTTCTTTCCTCCTGTGGAACTTATTTGCATAGTCCAAACACAAAGTTAGAAAAGTGTCACTAATGTTTTACCAATGCATTATTCACTTACCAAACCACAACCAGAATACCTTTGGCAATGTTACGAACACATTAAGTCCGTGTGGCCCACCCTTCTTTCCTCCTGTGGAACTTATTTGCATAGTCCAAACACACATTTAGAAAAGTGTCACTAAAGCTTTACCAATGCATTATTCACTTACCAAACCACAACCAGAATACCTTTGGCAATGTTACGAACACATTAAGTCCAAACATGAATGAAGAAGACTGAACTGTCATGCATGCATTAATTTGTCCATTAACAGAGTTTGTGTAAGATGTTGCACTACACGTCGCTGTCACTGAGAATACTTATTTCTCTGAATAAGTATGAGATGTGTGTGTTGTAGTTTGCATTAGTTTAAGG
>NW_015643573.1:34636-39121 GCF_001515625.1 Sinocyclocheilus rhinocerous | reverse complement strand
TGCATGCATTCATTTGTCCATTAACAGCTGAGTTTGTGTAAGATGTTGCACTACACGTCGCTGTCACTGAGAATACTTATTTCTCTGAATAAGTATGAGATGTGTGTGTTGTAGTTTGCATTAGTTTAAGGTTTGAGAACATAGTTATGAATGGATTTGGATGGAACTTTGTGATCACTCTTTGTTTCACCCACTGCTGCTGCATCCAGAGGTCCTAAGGATTTTTATGGTGGTCACAGGCCAAAACCTTAGGAATCAGTCTGTTGGTGGGTGAAGGGCAGAAACTGCATTTTGACCAATAGGAAGTCCTGTCCTTCCCGGGCTTTGTACCAAAGGTCTTCTTCTTGCCCTCTAAGAGGTGTCTGGCTGTTGTTCTGGCATCTTTATCTGATGGCGTTGAACAGTTTGCGTATGTTAGTCCACCAAGATCCAATCAAAATGTAGCAAACCTTTGTCCACTATAGGGGTCAGAGAGGGGCCCCTACATAAACTGGGCCCTGGAATGTGCTGTCCACTACATCCCCCCTGATCAGCTTGATTGAGGACATGAAGTTGTTGATCTGGGCGATGCACTAAAAGGAACAGCAGGAACAAAACACACATACACCTCACCTCCTTCTGACCAAAGTACAATTTGGCTCAATATGTTCTATATAGAGCTAAATTAACTAAATATAAGGGTCATTAGAATAATTTCTAAACAGGTTAGAAGCATTCTGGAGAAGATATGTGTAAGGAAAAGTTGTCCTAAAAGTAACTTAAAGTCTATTGTTTAAGATCTCTAAAGAGAGTATCAAGGTAAGAGTAAACATTAAAAATGTTTGAGCAGATTTAGCAGGAAACCAATTTCTTAAATGTCTGGATTGACATAATTTAGTTTGGCACTCTTCAAGCTGTAGACTATGTGCACCTGCAATGTTTACATAGTTCCTTGCAATGCCTGATTACATAATCCTCAACTGGTTCACTTGGTACCACGTATGACAAGATTGTTTCTATTGTCTAATTATCAGGAGCAAAGTTCACTTAAATCATAAGTAAATATTGCATTAATATACAGACCAATTAATGAGAGTGGTCATGTTGTATGACATCCATTATCTTGGCTGCACTGTGGATGGTGTAGTTCAAGGGGCTGTATATTGACCAGCAGTGGAGATTGTACATTTGAGCGTTCTATCTAAAGTCTGCAGCTGCCTCCAGAGGACTGCATCACAGGCCCAGTCAAATTCTTCCTTTCTTTGGAAGGATGACTTTTAAGGGAGATTGGATGGCTAGAACTGACAACAACAAATTAGAACAACCCTAACCGTGATCTGCAATGTTTTACTTAACATGTGGCAAGTAAACTAGTTGGCCAGTAGTATCATATGGGGCTTTACCCCCCTTTCCTGACATCCAAAGGGATTGTCATGGGCATGCAAAATCATAACCTTGTAGGTTATAAACACTGACTAAAAAGTCTAAACTGGAAAACAAAACTGGAGTGGAAAGTAAAGAACCCTTCTTTGGTTGAAGGTGATGTCTGATGCGATACAAGAGCTGGGTGTCTGCTGACACTGGTAGACCCTGTTCAGTTATGGGGTACCCCCTTTCCCTGTGGCTCTTGTCCACACACAGATGTTAGGTGGAAGGGGAGGGGCCCCAACCTGGTTATGCTGAGAAGATCAGGTCTCTGTCATTGGAGGTGTTCTCCTCTGACTTGAGGTCATTGAGGGCTTTAAGAAGTAGGTGATGGATCTCTGCTAAGTTCTCAGCATCCTTACTTTCCGTTCCTCTAGATTTCCTACTTCTGTAATGACTACACTCTTTATGGCCATTCTCATAGCCATCTCTACCCTTCTTCTGTCTTTGCTCTCTGTCATCCCACTGCCTGCTCTTCTTTCTGGGGGCATGCCTGTGACTGTTATGTCCCTTGTAACCTAAGAACCTAGGGCTCTGGGTGCTCTGCTGGAGAAGGCTGGAATGGACAAACCTGTTCTGGAGAAGTTCTGACACTTCCCTTAAAAAGGGAGTCTTACTGTAATTTCCTGATTCAAGCACAGATGTATCTGTCTCTCTGTCTTTCCTGTTTGTGCCTACCCTCTCACTGTCCCATGCTCGCACTGCAAGCTGCCTCAGTTCTCCTGCAGACATACGGTCAACATCTACCAGAAGTATGAGTGGTTTCCTAACAGTTGGGTATAGATTACTCACAAACAAACTCTTAAACATGACATCCTCCTCTGCACTAGTGTCATCTCTACCAGCAAAATACACTTTCCTTAAGCGCTAATAGTACTCTCTGGGAGATTCATGGCGACATTGCTTAATTCGGAAGGCTGAGAGATGAGAGGCAGATGGGTTCTGATACATAGTATATTCTGACAGAAGGGCTTTACACAATTCGTCATAATTGTTAGCGATAGCTGGGCTCTGTCTATCTATGAAACCATGGATGGTTTGTGCAGTGGTCTTTCTCAGAAGAAAGACTTTGTCAGCCATACTAGCCTCAGGAAAGTATGTCAAGGCTGCATTTACATCCTTTAAATACAACTCTATGTTGTTACCAGAAGTCTCAGGGTTAAACACATCTATATCATGTGCTAATTCTCTAAGAATATGTAGAGAATTGAACTGTCTCTAGATGGCTGGGTGCTAGGCGATTCAGGTAAGGAGCAACTAGTCTTTCTACCTATGGTGAAGTAAGAGGCTGCATTATAGGAATGAGTGAAGCCAGCACTCATGTTAAGGCCGGTAGAGGCTGTAAAATTTTCTGGTAACACTGTCCCTGTGAAAGATTATTCACCAGGGGGTCCCTTACAGCTAAACCAGTGGAGTGGGTGTGCACCCTCTGTGGTTCAGGTTGCTTATGGGGGAGTTGCCTGCATTTCTCCAATACACTCATCCTTTTTCCTATTACTTCACATCTCTGTTCTGCACTGCCATCTTTGTCTGCCAACACATATGTTCTAGCTGTAGCCTCAGCTCGTACTCTAATCAGTGGTTCCCTATGCTGGATTTGGGTAACATTTGAGTTAGAAGGCTGTTGCTTAAGCAAATCACAAGTCTTGCGTTCTATTTCTTGTTGCCTTTTCAGCTCAGAAATTTCAAGCCTAGCTGACCTTAACTCGGCTTTGGTCTCATTCAGATTAGTACTTACTGCACTTAATCTTTCTGTCTGTACTGACATGTCATTCTGTGAATGGGTCAACTTGGTTTGCAGAGTGGCCACATCAGTTTTAAGCTTTTCCAGCTCTGCTTGGACATAATTTACTGATGCGATACAAGAGCTGGGTGTCTGCTGACACTGGTAGACCCTGCTTCCTGACTGTCAGTGAAGGACTGTAAGCATTTAGTATCTGAAGACAATCTGCATATTTTAGCTCTCAACTTCAAATTTTCTTTACGCAAATCAGCCAACTCATTTTTGAGTTCCTGAAACCTTAAATCCCTATCTTTGTCCTGGTCATGGGCAAGGGATAATTTGTCTATGGCCTGGTTTGGTTGGATATGTCAGTTTAGTGCTAGGCTGGACAGAAGCTTTATAAGTGAAGCGCCCTTTAAGGCCTGGCTCACTGCTTCAGCAGTCATATCAGCCATCTTTATTTAATATATATATATATATATATATATACTTTTGTGTGTATATATACAATAAATAAATACACCACTTGTATTAGTTAGCTCTTAAAGTTCACCACAAGTGTGAGCAGCTTTGAACTACTAAGTCAATGAATGTCACACACAGACAAGAGGTGCGAATTCTAGCACTCATCTATAATTTGTCAGAGGGTGTTACCTTTACCTGACAGGTCCACATAAAAGTTCTAGAAAACTATGATAGACTTACAAGGTGGGAACCCTATGCTATATTTCTAGTAGCAATTAGTTGTAATCAACAATTACAACTTGTTCTAACAAAAATTTTGGGCAAAATATTTGCAAGATCTATGTCACAATAAAATCACAATTCTATACACTTTGCAGCCAATCCTATTCATAAATAGCACCAAGGAGTTGAGCAAGGAAACTATCAATCAGGCTTAGAGGGAGCCACAGTTGCTATGCAATTGGTTTCTGACTCAGTGAAAGACTTAGTTCCTGCTAAAGTTACTTCTATTGTTATCTTTTAGTGTATTGACTTGTAGTGGACAGCACATTCCAGGGCCCAGTTTATGGTGGGGCCCCTCTCTGACCACCATGGGCGTCGCTAGGCCATTTTTAGGGGGGCTATAGCCTCCCTAAAATGACTACTCAGGCCCCCTAAAATTTTGTGATTAGTTCCAACTGTACACGAATTCGTGATCGCCTCAGTCCCCTTTAAATTTCATATGAAAACGTTGGCAGACTTTCGATCGGCTCCTCCCCATCTTTCAGTGCATTCTTTTTCAATCCGCAGACCGCAGCGGCGCAGAACGAGAAACAGAGGACAAGGTGTGTGTTTATCGATAGATTGTTATAATATATGCATCTGTGCAGTTATTTGTCATCAATACAGTTTAC